>NC_074696.1:4184844-4339844 GCF_029448725.1 Salvelinus fontinalis
CACGGGACGAGACCCGTAATCACAATACACGGGACGAGACCCGTAATGACAATACACGGGACGAGACCCGTAATAACAACACACGGGACGAGACCCGTAATAACAATACACGGGACGAGACCCGTAATAACAATACACGGGACGAGACCCGTAATAACAATACACGGGACGAGACCCGTAATAACAATACACGGGACGAGACCCGTAATAACAATACACGGGACGAGACCCGTAATAACAATACACGGGAAGAGACCCGTAATGACAATACACGGGACGAGACCGGTAATGACAATACACGGGACGAGACCCGTAATGACAATACACGGGACGAGACCCGTAATGACAATACACGGGATGAGACCCGTAATGACGAGTACACAATACACCTAATACTAAACAAGAAAGCAAACGTTCTCACAAGACCAATGGACATGGGAACAATAACCGACAAGACAATGGTGAACAGCGGACACATATAAACAGTTACTAATCAGGGGGAATGGGAACCGGTTATGAGTAATTATGAGGAAGTTATGAGGAATCCGTGACAGTCGGATGAGACAGGCAGGCAACGTTTCTCAGCCAGTCGAAATCATGAATCAACTGGCATAATTTTTATGGATATATTCAAAGAAATGTTAATTGAAAAAAAGGTAAAACGAAACAAAGTGCAGCTAATTTGCAGTCATTCCAGCTTCAGTTTGAAGTGATTGTGTTAGCTGGGTTGGCTAGCTCCTCTGAACAACAGTGACTTGACGAGAGAAAACCTTTTCTATGACAGGCGAAAACCAAATAAATGTCATTAGAAAACAGCTTGAACAAAAACAAATGCAGCTACTGTTGTTATTCAGTCTGCTCTGTTTGACGAGACTGTAAGTTAGACGTAGTTGGCTACTGTTGTTATTCAGTCTGCTCTGTTTGACGAGACTGTAAGTTAGACGTAGTTGGCTACTGTTGTTATTCAGTCTGCTCTGTTTGACGTGACTGTAAGTTAGACGTAGCAGCTACTGTTGTTATTCAGTCTGCTCTGTTTGACGTGACTGTAAGTTAGACGTAGCAGCTACTGTTGTTATTCAGTCTGCTCTGTTTGACGAGACTGTAAGTTAGACGTAGCAGCTACTGTTGTTATTCAGTCTGCTCTGTTTGACGTGACTGTAAGTTAGACGTAGTTGGCTAGCTAGCAAGCAAGGGATTACAACGTTGACATCCAGTGTGGCAATGGAACATTTAGAACAAACGATTGGTCACGTCTCTTGCAATCAAACCGACAGAATGAACGACCATCCTAGCTTTGTGTCGGGTCTATATCTTGTGGAAGGATGAAATAGTATGAATAAATTCATCAACATAACGTAAAAAAAATGTTGGTCAATCATTATTTGAAAATGTTGGCAACCCGATGTAAATAAGTGATATAGCCCTTGAAGCCGATCTTTGGAGGATATATTGAAATGGATTGCCTACCCTCGATTTCGTCTCGGGCACCGGCTTCTCTGGCACTTTCACTTAAATAACATGGCTGTATACAGGGCGCACCGGGTAATAACATGACGATATACAGGGAGTACCAGGTAATAACATGGCTATATACAGGGAGTACCAGGTAATAACATGGCTGTATACAGGGCGCACCGGGTAATAACATGACGATATACAGGGAGTACCAGGTAATAACATGGCTATATACAGGGAGTACCAGGTAATAACATGGCTATATACAGGGAGTACCAGGTAATAACATGGCTATATACAGGGAGTACCAGGTAATAACATGGCTATATACAGGAAGTACCAGGTAATAACATGGCTATATACAGGGAGTACCAGGTAATAACATGGCTATATACAGGGAGTACCAGGTAATAACATGGCTATATACAGGGAGTACCAGGTAATAACATGGCTATATACAGGGAGTACCAGGTAATAACTATGCTATATACAGGGAGTACCAGGTAATAACATGGCTATATACAGGGAGTACCAGGTAATAACATGGCTATATACAGGGAGTACCAGGTAATAACATGGCTATATACAGGGAGTACCAGGTAATAACATGACTATATACAGGAAGTACCAGGTAATAACATTGCTATATACAGGGAGTACCAGGTAATAACATGGCTATATACAGGGAGTACCAGGTAATAACATGGCTATATAAAGGGAGTACCAGGTAATAACATGGCTATATACAGGGAGTACCAGGTAATAACATGGCTATATACAGGGAGTACCAGGTAATAACATGGCTATATACAGGGAGTACCAGGTAATAACATGGCTATATACAGGAAGTACCAGGTAATAACATGGCTATATACAGGGAGTACCAGGTAATAACATGGCTATATACAGGGAGTACCAGGTAATAACATGGCTATATACAGGGAGTACCAGGTAATAACATGGCTATATACAGGGAGTACCAGGTAATAACTATGCTATATACAGGGAGTACCAGGTAATAACATGGCTATATACAGGGAGTACCAGGTAATAACATGGCTATATACAGGGAGTACCAGGTAATAACATGACTATATACAGGAAGTACCAGGTAATAACATTGCTATATACAGGGAGTACCAGGTAATACCATGGCTATATACAGGAAGTACCAGGTAATACCATGGCTATATACAGGAAGTACCAGGTAATAACATGGCTATATACAGGGAATAACAGATACACCCTGGCATCACGTGGCTGAGTGATGAGGAGACAGACCATCTCTCTCTCTCTCTCTCTCTCTCTCTCTCTCTCCTCAAACTGCCCTGCATACAAGCAAGACAGTCACCCCCCCCCCCCCCCCCCCCCCTTCAGCACTGAACACACACAGGTCCCACAATTGCATTGCTCCTCCATTGCTGTGAACGATACACTCACAGAGCTGGAGAGAGAGAGACAGGATGGAGGTTAGAGAGCTGGTCCTCCAGACAGAACAAACACACAAAACAGACCATCACCAGAAAACAAGACCCAGAGGGCTGAAGGTGGAGATAGATGGCTGTCTGAGAGACTGAGTTGAGAGAAGGAGGAGAGAGAGAGAGAGAGAGAGACAGAGAGAGAGAGAGAGAGAGAGAGAGAGAGAGAGAGAGAGAGAGAGAGAGAGAGAGAGAGAGAGAGAGAGAGAGAGAGAGGGGAACACATGAGACAGGTAAACAGAAGAGCTGAGGTGTGACAGAGAGCAGGACACTCCCCGAGAGAGAAGCCAGTAGAACAGCCCACCTCAACACCACATTGGAGAGACAACACAGGACCCACCAACCCAACAGACCCCACCCCCTCCTAACAGACCCCACCCCCTCCTAACAGACACCACCCCCTACTAACAGACACCACCCCCTCCTAACAGACCCCACCCCCTCCTAACAGACACCACCCCCTCCTAACAGACACCACCCCCTCCTAACAGACACCACCCCCTCCTAACAGACACCACCCCCTCCTAACAGACACCACCCCCTCCTAACAGACACCACCCCCTCCTAACAGACACCACCCCCTCCTAACAGACACCACCCCCTCCTAACAGACACCACCCCCTCCTAACAGACACCACCCCCTCCTAACAGACACCACCCCCTCCTAACAGACCCCACCCCCTCCTAACAGCCCTCCTGTCAGCTCCCGCGATAGCACTCCTGACAACCCCCCCCCCCCCCCCCACATCCACTGAGGACACACAAAAGCCTGAGATTGTTGCTACTCATTGACTCATTCAAGAAGATAAACTTTTTACGAAACACAAAGTGGCTAAGCTCTGGTGTCCAAACACTAGGCCCTGGAGCTGTTGTCAGAGGACAAACTAGAATCACCCAGCCACATCATCATTCACATGGACACAAATGACCTGAGGGCCAAGCAGGAAAGGGTGACCACAGCACTCAAGAGAGTGATTGAAAAAAGATTCTTCCACTTTCCACAGCACTCAAGTGGTTATCTCCACCCTGCTACTGTAACAGTATACCTTTAAACCGTCCCCTCGCCCCGACACTGGAGCGAACCAGGGATCCTCTGTAAAAATCAACAACAGTCACCCACGAAGCATCGTTAGCCATCGCTCCACAAAAGCCGCGGCCCTTGCAGAGCAAGGTGCAACACTACTTCTAGGTTTCAGAGCAAGTGACGTAACTGATTGAAACGCTAGTAGCGCTAACTAGCTAGCCATTTCACATCCATTACACTACCAGGAAAATACTTTCCACCTGCCACCATACAGCGGGTGAATGCAAGCATTTCGTGAGACTGTGCCTCAAAATCTAATATCTACGTGGACCACCACTCCACCCTGGACTTAAACAGCCTTTACGACCAGGTCCACCTCTACAAGGCAGCAATACCAACTTTTGCCAGGATCATGATGGACGTCAGACAGAGAGAGAGAGAGAGAGAGAGAGACAGAGAGAGACAGAGAGGGAGAGAAATACTTATTTTCCATCATAATTTGCAAATAAATTCATAAAAAATCCTACAATGTGATTTTCTGGATTTTTTTTTCTCATTTTGTCTGTCATAGTTGAAGTGTACCTATGATGACAATTACAGGCCTCTCTCATCTTTTTAAGTGGGAGAACTTGCACAATTGGTGGCTGACTAAATACTTTTTTGCCCCACTGTATATTCGCAACTGGGACTGAGGAGCAAGCCGTTTACTTTGGGCAACTTATTCATCCAAGCTACTCAATACTGCCCCCCCAGCCATAAGAGGTTAAAGAGTTTAAGTGTAGCCAATTGGAATTTGTGGCCTGTATATTTTCTAATTTCATTTATGTGGTGACCTAACATAATCGTTTGTGGTGCTTTTGCTGTAAAGCATATTTGAAATCGGACACTGTGGTGGGATTAACAACAAGAATAGCTTTAAAATGTGGTATGAGGTACATATCTGTTTGAGGTATTTTAATTATGAGATTTTTTATGTTTTGAAAATGGTGCCCTGCACGTTCATTGGTTGCTATCGATCCCGGTAGAGGGATGCAACAATAAGAAGTTATCATCCTCAGCTCTGGCATCTTCTCCAATATTTGGAACCAAGGACTGATCACCCCAATCCACAAAAGGGGGGACCAATTTGAGCCCAATAACTACCGTGGGATATGCGTCAACAGTAACCTTGGGAAAATCCTCTGCATTATCATTAACAGCAGACTCCTACATGTCCTCAGTGATAACAATGTACTGAGCAAATGTCAAATTGGCTTTTTACCAAATTATCATACGACAGACCACGTATTCACCCTGATTGACAACCAAACAAACCAAAACAAAGTCAGTCTTCTTCGTTGTTTTCAAAAAAGCTTTCGACTAAATTTGACATGAGGGTCTGCTATGCAAATTGATAGAAAATGGTATTGGGGGAAAAACATACAATATTATAAAATCCATGTACACAAACAGGTGTGCTGTTAAAATTTGCCAATTTGTATTTTTTATTTTTTTTATTCCACAGGGCAGGGGGGTGAGAAAGGGATGTAGCTTAAGTCCCACCCTCTTCAACATATATATCAACAAACTGGAGAGGGCACTACAACAGTCTGCAGCACCCGGCCTCACCCTACTAGAATCTGAAGTCAAACTGTTTACTGATGATCTGCTGCTTCTGTTACCAACTAGATCAAGGAGGGCCTACAGCAGCACCTAGATCTTCTGCACAGATTCTGCCAGACCTGGGCCCTGACAGTAAGTCTCAGTAAGACAAAAATAATGATTTTCCAAAAAAGGTCCAATTGCCAAGACCACAAATACAAATTCCATCTAGACACTGTTGCCCTAGAGCACACAACAAACGATATATACTTTGGCCTACATATCAGGGCCACAGTTAACTTCCACCAAGCTGTTGTAAGGGGTGCATACTGGCGGAGGAGAGGAGTATCACGCCCTGGCCTTAGTATTCTTTGTTTTCTTTATTAGTTTAGTTAGGTCAGGGTGTGACATGGGAAGTTTGTGTGTTTTGTCTAGTTTAGGGTGTGTGTATTGTTTAGGGGGTGTTGTATAGTGTATGGGGTTGTGTTCAGGAGAGAGTTCTAGGAAAGTCTATGGTTGCCTGGTTTGGTTCTCAATCAGAGACATATGTCATTAATTGTGTCTTAATTATTTA
The DNA here is from genome assembly GCF_029448725.1 of Salvelinus fontinalis. Lineage (NCBI taxonomy): Eukaryota > Metazoa > Chordata > Actinopteri > Salmoniformes > Salmonidae > Salvelinus > Salvelinus fontinalis. The sequence goes on from NC_074696.1 coordinate 4,190,957, forward strand.
AGGCTTTAGGTGATTGTGGGAGATTCTGTCACGACTGTCTTCTTCAGAGAGGACCAAAGCGCAGCGTGTGCAAAATACATCTTCTCTTTATTTTGAAGATAAACACGAAACGAAACACTTATACAAACTATACAAAACAACCGTGACGCTACAAACGAAAGTGCACACACAAGCTACTTACGTTCAACATAGACAATCTCCCACAATCACCTAAAGCCCACCCTAAACTAGACAAAACACACAAATATCCCCCATGTCACACCCTGACCTAACTAAATAATAAAGAAAACAAAGAATACTAAGGCCAGGGCGTGACAAGGAGAGTAAAAACTCTGTTTCCAAACGGCAAAGTTTAATAACAAAAAACCCACCGGAAAAACAGAACAATCAAATAATGGGTACATAACCTGACGCACACCAGGACAGAACGTGCACAAGCACTTACAACAAACACCAACAAGGACATGAAAGGAAACAGAGGGTTAAATACACAACATGTAATTGATGGGATTGGAACCAGGTGTGATGGAAGACAAGACAAAACAAATGGAAAATGAAAAGAGGATCAGCGATGGCTGGAAGGTCGGTGACTTCGACCGCCGAACGCCGCCCGAACAAGGAGAGGGACCAACTTCGGCGGAAGTCGTGACAGCTGTGAAAGATCTGAGAGACAAGGCAAGAAGGGCATTCTATGCCATCAAAAGGAACATAGAATTCGACATATCAATTAGGATCTGGCTAAAAATACTTGAATCAGTTTTAGAACCCATTGCCCTTTATGGTTGTGAGGTCTGGGGTCCGCTCACCAACAAAAAAATTCACAAAATGGGACAAAAACCAAATTGAGCCTGCATGCAGAATTCTGCATAAAAAATATAAAATAAATATAATATAATATAAAATATCCTCAGTGTACAACGTAAAACACCAAATAATGCATGCAGAGCACGATACCTGCTAATGATCAAAATCCAGAAAAGAGATGTTAAATTCCTTAACCACCTAAAAGGAAGTGATTTCCAAGCCTTCCATAACAAAACCATCACCTACAGAGAGATGAACCTGTAGAAGACTCCCCTAAGCAAACTTGTCTGGGGGCTCTGTTCACAAACACAAACAGACCCCACAGAGCCTGTCACGATCACTGTCTTCAAGCTCCCTGTCATAAATCAGCCAAGGCGCAGCATGTAATTCCACATTTCTTTTAATCGTAGTGAAACCTTCACAAAAAGAACAGGTAAACAGAAGCAAACGTGACGCACACAAACACACACATAAAATACATAATTACCCACAACATTAGGTGAGAAAAAGGCTGCCTAAGTATGATTCCCAATCAGAGACATCGATAGACAGCTGCCTCTGATTGGGAACCACACTCGGCCAAACACAAAGAAATAGAAAACATCGAATGCCCACCCAAAATCACACCCTGACCAAACCAAATAGAGAAATAAAATGGCTCTCTAAGGGCGTGACAGAGCCCCAGGGACAGCAACACAATTAAACCAAATCATGAGAAAACAAAAATATATATTCTTGACACGTTGGAAAGAATTTACAAACAAACAGAGCAAACTAGAATGCTACTTGTCCCTAAACAGAGAGTACACAGTGGCAGAACACCTCACCACTTTGACTATGTACAGACTCAGTGAGCATAGCCTTGCTATTGAGAAAGGCCGCCGTAGGCAGGCATGGCTCTCAAGAAAAGACAGGCTATGTGCACACTGCCCACAAAATGAGGTGGAAACCGAGCTGCACTTCCTAACCTCCTGCCCAATGTATGACCATATTAGAGACACATATTTCCCTCAGATTACACAGATCCACAAAGAATTCGAAAACAAATCCAATTTTGATAAACTCCCATATCTACTGGGTGAAATTCCACAGTGTGCCATCACAGCAGCAAGATTTGTGACCTGTTGTCACAAGAAAAGGGCAACCAGTGAAGAACAAACAGCATTGTAAATACAACCCATATTTATGCCTATTTATTTTAACCTGTGTGCTTTAACCATTTGTACATTGCTACAACACTGTATATATATATAATATGACATTTGCAATGTCTTTATTGTTTTGAAACTTCTGTATGTGTAATGTTTACTGTTAATTTTTATTGTTCATTTAACTTTTGTGTATTGCTACCTCACTTGCTTTGGCAATGTTAACACATGTTTCCCATGCCAATAAAGCCCCTTGAATTGAATTGAATTGAATTGAGAGACAAGAGAGAGGGATAGGGCGAGATTAGGGAGAGAGAGAGAGACATGAAAGAGGGATAGAGCGAGATTAGGGAGAGAGAGAGATACAGAGACTAGGGAAAGAGGGAAAGAGAGATGGAGAGAGAGATAGGGAGAGAGCGAGATTAGGGAGAGAGAGATATAGAGACTAGGGAAAGAGGGAAAGAGAGATGGAGAGAGAGATAGGGAGAGAGCGAGATTAGGGAGAGAGAGATATAGAGACTAGGGAAAGAGGGAAAGAGAGATGGAGAGAGAGATAGTGAGAGAGACTAGGGATATAGAGAGAAACTAGGGAGGGAGGTAGAGAGATAGAGATACTAGGAGAGAGGGATATAGATAGATAGAGAGGGACTAGGGAGAAAGGGAGAGAATGATAGTTTGAGAGAGAGAGAAAGACACTAGGGAGAGAAGGAGCGTTAGAGTGAGATAGCGAGAGAGGGATATATATATAGAGGGAGAGAGAGAGAGAGAAGGAGAGTTAGAGAGGCAAGGGAGACAGAGTGAGGAGGAGGAGGATGAGGGAAGGGGATGATGACTCTACCCAAACCGGAGCGGATGCCAACTCTCGGTTGCAGTTCTGTGTCCAATATGGAACCCTATTCCCTACATAGTGCACCACACCCATAGGGCTCTGGTCAACAGTAGTGCACTATATAGGGAATAGGGTTCTATAGGACTCTGGTCTAAAGTAGTGCACTATATAGGGAATAGGGTTCTATAGGGCTCTGGTCTAAAGTAGTGCACTATATAGGGAATAGGGTTCCATATAGGGCTCTGGTCTAAAGTAGTGCACTATATAGGGAATAGGGTTCTATAGGGCTCTGGTCTAAAGTAGTGCACTATATAGGGAATAGGGTTCCATAGGGCTCTGGTCTAAAGTAGTGCACTATATAGGGAATAGGGTTCTATAGGGCTCTGGTCTAAAGTAGTGCACTATGTAGGGAATAGGTTGCCATTTGGGAGGCAGCCCAGTTGGTTGAACGCTACAAAGGGAGATGCAGCAGTTAGCCCTATGCCCTGTTCACAGTGGGACGCCTTGCTGTCATTGCTTCACTCTGTATTGAGATGGGCAACAAAGGCAATAGAAAACCTTTTAGTCAGAGGCTGAGACTGCTAGAGAGAGAGAGAGACCTTGTGGGCCCTGGTCAAAATTAGTGCACTACAGAGGGCATAGGGTGATGTTTGGGACAAACACCTGGTGTCTGAATGAACGACAGCTAAATGAGCCATGTTCTGAAACCACGACAAGGCTTCACTACAGCTAAACCACTTAGAGGTCCTTTCACTTGGAACATGATTAAAGAGAAGACCTACCGTATCATCACTCTGTCTTTAATAAATGAAGCCAATGGATGGAGAGAGTAAAGAGCTATGAAAGAAAAGAGGAGAGCGGTGTTGGTAATGGTGTGTGTTAGTCCACTTGGCAATGAGCTGAGCCACACGGTAGGATGGACCACTTAGCAATGAGCTGAGCCACAAGGTAGCATGGGCACAAGGTAGAATGGGCCACAAGGTAGCATGGGCCACAAGGTAGAACCGTGTGGCTGTCTGGCCACACGGTAGAATGGGCCACACGGTAGAATGGGCCACACGGTAGAATGGGCCACAAGGTAGAATGGGCCACAAGGTAGAATGGGCCACGATAATGAGCCGGAACACCAGGTAGAATGGGCCACAAGGTAGAATGGGCCACAAGGTAGAATGGACCACGATAATGAGCTGGAACACAAGGTAGAATGGGCCACAAGGTAGAATGGGCCACAAGGTAGAATGGGCCACAAGGTAGACTGGGCCACAAGGTAGAATGGGCCACAAGGTAGAATGGGCCACAAGGGTAGGATGGGCCACAAGGGTAGGATGGGCCACAAGGCTAGGATGGGCCACAAGGGTAGGATGGGCCACAAGGGTAGGATGGGCCACAAGGTAGAATGGGCCACAAGGGTAGGATGGGCCACAAGGGTAGGATTGGCCACAAGGGTAGGATGGGCCACAAGGGTAGGATGGGCCACAAGGGTAGGATGGGCCACAAGGGTAGGATGGGCCACAAGGTAGAATGGGCCACAAGGGTAGGATGGGCCACAAGGGTAGGATGGGCCACAAGGGTAGGATTGGCCACAAGGGTAGGATGGGCCACAAGGGTAGGATGGGCCACAAGGGTAGGATGGGCCACAAGGTAGGATGGGCCACAAGGGTAGGATGGGCCACAAGGTAGAATGGGCCACAAGGTAGGATGGGCCACAAGGTAGAATGGGCCACAAGGTAGAATGGGCCACAAGGGTAGGATGGGCCACAAGGTAGAATGGGCCACAAGGTAGCATGGGCCACAAGGGTAGGATGGGCCACAAGGGTAGGATGGGCCACAAGGGTAGGATGGGCCACAAGGGTAGGATGGGCCACAAGGGTAGGATGGGCCACAAGGTAGAATGGGCCACAAGGGTAGAATGGGCCACAAGGGTAGGATGGGCCACAAGGTAGAATGGGCCACAAGGTAGAATGGGCCACAAGGGTAGGATGGGCCACAAGGTAGAATGGGCCACAAGGTAGAATGGGCCACAAGGGTAGGATGGGCCACAAGGGTAGGATGGGCCACAAGGGTAGAATGGGCCACAAGGTAGGATGGGCCACAAGGTAGAATGGGCCACAAGGGTAGAATGGGCCACAAGGTAGGATGGGCCACAAGGTAGGATGGGCCACAAGGTAGGATGGGCCACAAGGTAGGATGGGCCACAAGGTAGAATGGGCCACAAGGTAGAATGGGCCACAAGGTAGAATGGGCCACAAGGTAGAATGGGCCACAAGGGTAGGATGGGCCACAAGGGTAGGATGGGCCACAAGGCTAGGATGGGCCACAAGGGTAGGATGGGCCACAAGGGTAGGATGGGCCACAAGGTAGAATGGGCCACAAGGGTAGGATGGGCCACAAGGGTAGGATTGGCCACAAGGGTAGGATGGGCCACAAGGGTAGGATGGGCCACAAGGGTAGGATGGGCCACAAGGGTAGGATGGGCCACAAGGTAGAATGGGCCACAAGGGTAGGATGGGCCACAAGGGTAGGATGGGCCACAAGGGTAGGATTGGCCACAAGGGTAGGATGGGCCACAAGGGTAGGATGGGCCACAAGGGTAGGATGGGCCACAAGGTAGGATGGGCCACAAGGGTAGGATGGGCCACAAGGTAGAATGGGCCACAAGGTAGGATGGGCCACAAGGTAGAATGGGCCACAAGGTAGAATGGGCCACAAGGGTAGGATGGGCCACAAGGTAGAATGGGCCACAAGGTAGCATGGGCCACAAGGGTAGGATGGGCCACAAGGGTAGGATGGGCCACAAGGGTAGGATGGGCCACAAGGGTAGGATGGGCCACAAGGGTAGGATGGGCCACAAGGTAGAATGGGCCACAAGGGTAGAATGGGCCACAAGGGTAGGATGGGCCACAAGGTAGAATGGGCCACAAGGTAGAATGGGCCACAAGGGTAGGATGGGCCACAAGGTAGAATGGGCCACAAGGTAGAATGGGCCACAAGGGTAGGATGGGCCACAAGGGTAGGATGGGCCACAAGGGTAGAATGGGCCACAAGGTAGGATGGGCCACAAGGTAGAATGGGCCACAAGGGTAGAATGGGCCACAAGGTAGGATGGGCCACAAGGTAGGATGGGCCACAAGGTAGGATGGGCCACAAGGTAGGATGGGCCACAAGGTAGAATGGGCCACAAGGTAGAATGGGCCACAAGGTAGAATGGGCCACAAGGTAGAAAGGGCCACAAGGTAGGTTCGGCCACAAGGTAGGATGGGCCACAAGGGTAGGATGGGCCACAAGGTAGAATGGGCCACAAGGTAGTAAGGGCCACAAGGTAGGTTCGGCCACAAGGTAGAATGGGCCACAAGGGTAGGATGGGCCACAAGGGTAGGATGGGCCACAAGGGTAGGATGGGCCACAAGATAGGATGGGCCACAAGGGTAGGATGGGCCACAAGATAGCATTAGACACACGGTAGGATAAGTGAAGTGCCGGCTCCTGTACTGTACATACATTCCTAATGGTATTTTGTGGTCCTCCAAATCTTCACACTTTCTTTTGCAAAACAGTAGTCAAAGTACATCTGTATAGCTAGCTGTTACAAGCATATCGGTATAGCTAGCTGTTACAAGCATATCGATATAGCTAGCTGTTACAAGCATATCGGTATAGCTAGCTGTTACAAGAATATCGGTATAGCTAGCTTACAGAAGCATATCTGTATAGCTAGCTGTTACAAGCATATCGGTATAGCTAGCTGTTACAAAAATATCGGTATAGCATATCGGTATAATCAGATTGGACTGATTGTGTTACTACATTATATGGACATTTAATGAAACTTTTGTTGAATGTTCTGTTGTGTCTTTTACAGACGTTAGGAGAACATTCCAAGGATATTTCATTCAAAAAAAAAAAAAATGTAGTCAAAAAGGGTTTATCATTCACTAAAATGTTGGCTAAAACCCAAACTAGAACTTACCGGGAGCCTTAGCTAAGGTTCTGGCAACGTTCCGAGTGTGCTGGGTAACAGACCGTGTGTATCAACGTGTATCACCAGCCTACAGCCCTGTCTAATCCCACACCCCATTACCATAGTAAAGAGCTACGGTATGGTTACCGTGGGAACGTGTAAACATCTAAACGAGAGCATCGGTGGGAGGCGACAGCAACGTAAAGGAGTGGCATTAGTGCTGCTAAAACATGCACAGAGATTCACCTGGGAGACACAGTGGATTATCAGGCTGGTTGGCTGACTGGCTGGTTGGCTGACTGGCTGGTTGACTGGTTGGCTGGTTGGCTGACTGGTTGGCTGGTTGGCTGACTGGCTGGTTGGCTGATTGGCTGTCTGGCTGCGTGGCTGTCTGGCTGATTGGCTGACTGGCTGACTGGCTGGTTGACTGACTGGCTGGCTGGCTGACTGGCTGACTGGCTGGTCTGGCTGGCTGGCTGGTTGACTGACTGGCTGGCTGGCTGGCTGGCTGACTGGCTGGCTGGCTGGATGGCTGGCTGGCTGGCTGGCTGACTGGCTGTCTGGCTGGTTGGCTGCTGGCTGGCTGGCTGAATGACTGGCTGGCTGACTGGATGACTGGCTGGTTGGCTGAATGGAGGACTGGCTGGTTGGCTGGCTGGCTGAATGACTGGCTGGTTGACTGGCTGGCTGGCTGGCTGGCTGACTGAATGACTGGCTGGTTGGCTGACTGGCTGGCTGACTGGCTGCGTTGATGACTGGCTGGCTGACTGGCTGGTTGGCTGACTGGATGAGTGGCTGGTTGGCTGACTGGCTGGCTGGCTGGCTGACTGGCTGGCTGGCTGACTGGATGACTGGCTGGTTGGCTGGTTGGCTGACTGGATGACTGGCTGGTTGGCTGACTGGCTGGTTGGCTGACTGGCTGACTGGATGACTGGCTAGTTGGCTGGTTGGCTGACTGGCTGGTTGGCTGACTGGCTGACTGGATGACTGGCTAGTTGGCTGGCTGGTTGGCTGGCTGGCTGACTGGCTGGTTGGCTGACTGGCTGGTTGGCTGACTGGATGACTGGCTGGTTGGCTGACTGGCTGGCTGGCTGGCTGACTGACTGGCTGGCTGACTGACTGGATGTCTGGCTGGTTGGCTGGCTGACTGGATGACTGACTGGCTGGCTGGCTGGCTGGCTGACTGGCTGGCTGACTGGATGACTGGCTGGCTGGCTGACTGACTGGATGACTGGCTGGTTGGCTGGCTGACTGGATGACTGACTGGCTGGCTGGCTGACTGGATGACTGGCTGGTTGGCTGGCTGACTGGATGACTGGCTGGTTGGCTGGCTGACTGGATGACTGGCTGGTTGGCTGACTGGCTGGTTGGCTGACTGGCTGGTTGGCTGACTGGCTGACTGGCTGGTTGGCTGGTTGACTGGTTGGCTGGTTGGCTGACTGGCTGGTTGGCTGACTGGCTGGATGGCTGGTTGGCTGACTGGCTGTCTGGCTGGTTGGCTGGTTGGCTGTCTGGCTGGTTGGCTGGTTGGCTGGTTGGCTGTCTGGATGGCTGGTTGGCTGGTTGGCTGTCTGGCTGACTGGTTGGTAGGTTGGCTGACTGGTTGGCTGTCTGGCTGACTAGCTGACTGGCTGACTGGTTGGCTGGTTGGCTGGTTGGCTGTCTGGCTGGTTGGCTGGTTGGCTGACTGGCTGACTGGTTGGCTGGTTGGCTGGTTGGCTGTCTGGCTGACTGGTTGGCTGACTGGCTGACTGGGTGGTTGGCTGGTTGGCTGGTAAGGAAGGATATTCAGATTGCTCTGTGCTTCGGCGTGATTGACTGTCGTCCTCGTAGCTCACTGCAACATGACCCTTCATTTGTTTGATTAACAGTCAGATCCACAGACGAGCATGTCTCATTCTGTCTCAGTCAATCTTACCCTGCCCAGCACATTTAGTGATACCCTTGTGTTATCTACTATCTTTCGCTTCATATTCTCTCTCCTCCCTCCCTCTGGTCTCTATCCATCACTCCATCTCTCGTTCCCTCTCTCTCTCTTTCTCTCTCTCTCTATTACCGGCCAATCTGTCTCTCTCTCTTTCTCTCTCTCTCTCTCTCTCTCTCTCTCTCTCTCTCTCTCTCTCTCTCTCTCTCTCTCTCTCTCTCTCTCTCTCTCTCTCTCTCTGTTACCGGCCAATCTGTCTCTCTCTCTTCTCTCTCTTCTCTCTCTCTCTCTCTCTCTCTCTCTCTCTCTCTCTCTCTCTCTCTCTCTCTCTCTCTCTCTCTCTCTCTCTCTCTCTCTCTCTCTCTCTCTCTGTCTCTGTCTCTCTGTTACCGGCCAATCTGTCTGTCTCTATATGAAAGATTGTCATATGGGAGGGATAGGTCCATATCAAACTGTGTGATTTAATCCGTCTCATGTGGAGATGACAGGCATTTCAGACATCTGTCAGTCTGTCTGTTGGTATTCTACTCATGTTGTGGGGACGTTGTGTCACTGCCTTTGGGGACACATGTGTGGGTAACTACAGTATGGATGAGGTCTGGATGTCTACCATGGACTCAGACTCAGTCCTCTCTGTTAGTATTCTGTTCAGGTCGACCACTACCATGGACTCAGACTCAGTCCTCTCTCTGTTAGTATTCTGTTCAGGTCGACCACTACCATGGACTCAGACTCAGTCCTCTCTGTTAGTATTCTGTTCAGGTCGACCACTACCATGGACTCAGAATCAGTCCTCTCTCTGTTAGTATTCTGTTCAGGTCGACCACTACCATGGACTCAGACTCAGTCCTCTCTGTTAGTATTCTGTTCAGGTCGACCACTACCATGGATTCAGACTCAGTCCTCTCTCTGTTAGTATTCTGTTCAGGTCGACCACTACCATGGACTCAGACTCAGTCCTCTCTGTTAGTATTCTGTTCAGGTCGACCACTACCCTGGATTCAGACTGAGTCCTCTCTGTTAGTATTCTGTTCAGGTCGACCACTACCCTGGATTCAGACTCAGTCCTCTCTGTTAGTATTCTGTTCAGGTCGACCACTACCCTGGATTCAGACTCAGTCCTCTCTGTTAGTACTCTGTTCAGGTCGACCACTACCCTGGACTCAGACTCAGTCCTCTCTGTTAGTAATCTGTTCAGGTCGACCACTACCCTGGACTCAGACTCAGTCCTCTCTGTTAGTACTCTGTTCAGGTCGACCACTACCATGGACTCAGACTCAGTCCTCTCTGTTAGTACTCTGTTCAAGTCGACCACTACCATGGACCCAGACTCAGACCTCTCTGTTAGTATTCTGTTCAGGTCGACCACTACCATGGACTCAGACTCAGTCCTCTGTGTTAGTATTCTGTTCAGGTCGACCACTACCATGGACTCAGACTCAGTCCTCTCTGTTAGTATTCTGTTCAGGTCGACCACTACCATGGATTCAGACTCAGTCCTCTCTCTGTTAGTATTCTGTTCAGGTCGACCACTACCATGGACTCAGACTCAGTCCTCTCTGTTAGTATTCTGTTCAGGTCGACCACTACCCTGGATTCAGACTCAGTCCTCTCTGTTAGTATTCTGTTCAGGTCGACCACTACCCTGGATTCAGACTCAGTCCTCTCTGTTAGTACTCTGTTCAGGTCGACCACTACCCTGGACTCAGACTCAGTCCTCTCTGTTAGTAATCTGTTCAGGTCGACCACTACCCTGGACTCAGACTCAGTCCTCTCTGTTAGTATTCTGTTCAGGTCGACCACTACCATGGACTCAGACTTAGTCCTCTCTCTGTTAGTACTCTGTTCAGGTCGACCACTACCATGGACTCAGACTCAGTCCTCTCTGTTAGTACTCTGTTCAAGTCGACCACTACCATGGATTCAGACTCAGTCCTCTCTGTTAGTACTCTGTTCAAGTCGACCACTACCATGGATTCAGACTCAGTCCTCTCTGTTAGTATTCTGTTCAGGTCGACCACTACCATGGATTCAGACTCAGTCCTCTCTCTGTTAGTACTCTGTTCAAGTCGACCACTACCATGGATTCAGACTCAGTCCTCTCTCTGTTAGTATTCTGTTCAAGTCGACCACTACCTAGTAGCCTAGTCACCTGCTGTGTTGTGTGCTATGGGTTGTTTTTATAGCAGCATGGCCGGCCAAAAGTTATAACACACTTTGATAATAATGTGGCCCTCCACAGCCACTGTAGCCCGCTCCTTTGGCGCTGTTATGAATGAGTTCACACTAACGAGCACAGAGTCAATTAGCGCACATGTCTCTGTGTCAAATCACACCCTATTTCCTGTCTAGTGCACTACTTCTGAACAGAGCGGGCCCTGGTTAAAAGTATTGGACTAAATGCCATTCTGGAAGTAGACGTGTAGTAAACTTGTAGACCTCTAGCAAGGACAAACACGCTGGCCGTGCCAGAGACGGTAGGCTATAGCTGTTTAACCCAGCCTCCACCGAGACTGTAGGCTATAGCTGTTTAACCCAGCCTCCACCGAGACTGTAGGCTATAGCTGTTTAACCCAACCTCCACCGAGGCTGTAGGCTATAGCTGTTTAACCCAGCCTCCACCGAGAATGTAGGCTATAGCTGTTTAACCCAGCCTCCACCGAGGCCATGCCAGAGACTGTAGGCTATAGCTGTTTAACCCAGCCTCCACCGAGGCTGTAGGCTATAGCTGTTTAACCCAGCCTCCACCGAGACTGTAGGCTATAGCTGTTTAACCCAGCCTCCACCGAGACAGTAGGCTATAGCTGTTTAACCCAGCCTCCACCGAGACTGTAGGCTATAGCTGTTTAACCCAGCCTCCACCGAGAATGTAGGCTATAGCTGTTTAACCCAGCCTCCACCGAGGCCATGCCAGAGACTGTAGGCTATAGCTGTTTAACCCAGCCTCCACCGAGGCTGTAGGCTATAGCTGTTTAACCCAGCCTCCACCGAGACTGTAGGCTATAGCTGTTTAACCCAGCCTCCACTGAGACTGTAGGCTATAGCTGTTAAACCCAGCCTCCACTGAGACTGTAGGCTATAGCTGTTTAACCCAGCCTCCACTGAGGCTGTAGGCTACAGCTGTTTAACCCAGCCTCCACCGAGACAGTAGGCTATAGCTGTTTAACCCAGCCTCCAACGAGGCCATGCCAGAGACTGTAGGCTATAGCTGTTTACCCCGCCTCCACCAAGACTGTAGGATATCGCTGTTTAACCCAGCCTCCAGCGAGACTGTAGGCTATAGCTGTTTAACCCAGCCTCCACCGAGACTGTAGACTATAGCTGTTTAACCCAGCCTCCACCGAGGCCGTGCCAGAGACTGTAGGCTATAGCTGTTTAACCTAGCCTCCACAGAGGCCGTGCCAGAGGCTGTAGGCTATAGCTGTTTAACCCAGCCTCCACCGAGGCCATGACAGATACTGTAGGCTATAGCTGTTTAACCCAGACTCCACCGAGACTGTAGGCTATAGCTGTTTAACCCAGCCTCTACCGAGGCCATGACAGATACTGTAGGCTATAGCTGTTTAACCCAGACTCCACCGAGACTGTAGGATATAGCTGTTTAACCCAGCCTCCACCGAGACTGTAGGATATAGCTGTTTAACCCAGCCTCCACCGAGGCCATACCAGAGGCTGTAGGCTATAGCTGTTTAACCCAGCCTCCAGCGAGGCCATGCCAGAGACTGTAGGCTATAGCTGTTTAACCCAGCCTCCACCAAGACTGTAGGCTATCGCTGTTTAACCCAGCCTCCATCGAGACTGTAGGCTATAGCTGTTTAACCCAGCCTCCAGCGAGGCCATGCCAGAGACTGTAGGCTATAGCTGTTTAACCCAGCCTCCAACGAGGCCGTGCCATAGACTGTAGTGTCACGACTTCCGCCGAAGTCGGCCCTTCTCCTTGTTCGGGTGGTGTTCGGCGGTCGACGTCACCGGCTTTCTAGTCGCCATCGATCCACTTTTCAGTTTCGTTTTGTTTTGTCTGTATTATCCACACCTGTTTTCAATTCCCCCATCATGTTCCCTATTTAACCCTCTTGCTTTCATTTCTGTTTGTCCGTGATTGTTTGTTACGTTAGTGGTTGTTGTTATTTCTGTTTTTTCCCTTTGTGGATTTTTTGCTGTGATTTTGAGTAAACGTTTTATGTTTCGCTCAAACACCTGTGTCCTGCATTTGACTCTGCTACTTCGCTGCACACAACCCTGACAGAATCACGGACCAAACTTCAAATGGAGTCAGCAGGCACAGCCAGCCCCTCTCTCCAAGTCGAGGAGCAAGTTCAACAGCACGCGACCATGTTACACAGTTTAGGGACTGCCATGGATCGCGTGCTGCAGACAATGGACCGATGGGAGAGAGGAGGTCTCCCGGTAAATCAGACCCCATCAACACCACCCGCGCCTATCCTTACTCCACCGGTCATCCCTCCATCGTCAGGACCCAGTGGGATTCGGCTCTCGCTCCCAGGAGCGTATGACGGTACAGCAGCCGGGTGTCAGGGGTTCCTCCTACAGTTGGAATTATACCTGGCAACTGTTCATCCGACCCCTTCAGGACGAGAGAAAGTGGGCGCCCTCATCTCCTGTCTGACTGGTAAGGCCCTGGAGTGGGCCAACGCCATCTGGGGAAGAGAGGGACAAACCCTGGATGACTATGATGACTTCTCTCGCCGCTTCCGGGCGGTCTTTGATCATCCACCTGAAGGGAGAGCGGCGGGAGAGCGTTTGTTCCATCTCAGACAGGGGATGAGGAGCGCTCAAGATTTCGCCTTGGACTTTCGTACTCTGGCCGCTGGTGCGGGATGGAATGAGCGGGCCCTGATCGATCACTACAGGTGTAGTCTACGAGAGGACGTTCGTAGGGAGTTAGCCTGCAGGGACACCACTCTTAACCTGGACCAGCTGGTGGACTTATCTATCCGGCTGGATAACCTGTTGGCCTCCTGCGGACGTCTAGATCGGGGTCCGCCCTTTCCATTACCCAGCCCCTTGGATCCTACACCGATGGAGTTAGGAGGGGCTGCTAGTAGGGAGACCGGAGGGAGGACCACTCCATGCACCAACTGTGGACGCAGAGGACACACTGCTGTCCGGTGCTGGGGTGTTTCTCCTGGAAGTCGAGGTAGCAGGCGGAGCACTGATGGGTCATCTCTGGTGAGTAGGCACATAACTCACCCAGAGTCTTCTGTTGCGCACATGTGGTTACATATAGAATTTCCTGAGTTTTCCTCGCATCCTCAGCATAAGGCGCTAGTAGATTCAGGCGCAGCTGGGAACTTTATTGATCGCTCTTTAGCACATAGATTAGGGATCCCTATTATTCCTGTTGATGTTCCCTTCCCTGTACATGCCTTAGATAGTCGTCCTTTGGGGTCGGGCCTGATTGGGGAGGTCACAGCGCCCATCGCTATGAGAACGCAAGGGAATCACGAGGAGAGAATTAGTCTCTTTTTGATCGACTCTCCTGCGTTTCCTGTTGTGTTGGGTCTTCCCTGGTTGGCCGCTCATGATCCGATTATTTCGTGGCAACAGAGGGCTCTCAAGGGATGGTCCTGTCAGTGTTCAGGGAGGTGTGTAGGTGTTTCTTTAGGTGCCACCACGGTGGAGAGTCCAAACCAGGTTTCCACCATGCACATTCCTCCCGAATATGCCGATTTGGCACTCGCCTTCTGTAAGAAGAAGGCGACTCAATTACCACCCCATCGACCGGGGGATTGTGCGATAGATCTCTTGGTAGACGCTAAACTTCCCAGGAGTCATGTGTATCCTCTGTCACAGGAGGAGACGGTGGCTATGGAGACATATGTCACAGAATCTCTGGGAAAGGGATACATTCGGCCTTCCATCTCACCTGTCTCCTCGAGTTTCTTTTTTGTGAAGAAGAAGGATGGAGGTTTGCGCCCGTGTATTGATTATCGAGGATTAAATAAGATCACAAAAAAATACAGTTACCCGCTACCACTCATAGCCAGTATGACCGAGTCATTACACGGGGCGCGCTTCTTCACAAAATTGGACCTCAGGAGCGCTTACAGCCTGGTGCGTATTAAGGGGGGAGATGAGTGGAAGACAGCATTTAGCACCACTTCTGGGCATTATGAGTACCTCGTCATGCCGTACGGGTTAATGAATGCTCCATCAGTCTTCCAATCATTTGTGGATGAGATATTCAGGGACCTGCACGGGCAGGGTGTAGTGGTGTATATAGATGACATTCTAATATACTCCGCTACACGCGCCGAGCATGTGTCCCTGGTGCGTAAGGTGCTTGGTCGACTGTTGGAGCATGACCTGTACGTCAAGGCTGAGAAATGTCTGTTCTTCCAACAGTCCATCTCCTTCCTAGGGTACCGCTTTTCAGCGTCAGGGGTAGAGATGGAGAATGACCGCATTTCAGCTGTGAGTAATTGGCCGACTCCAACCACGGTAAAGGAAGTGCAGCGGTTTTTAGGGTTTGCCAACTACTACCGGAGATTTATCCGGGGTTTTGGTCAGGTAGCGGCTCCCATTACCTCACTGCTGAGGGGAGGACCGGTGAGACTGCAGTGGACAGCTGGAGCGGACAGGGCGTTTGGTCACCTGAAGGCTCTGTTTACTTCAGCTCCCGTGCTGGCTCATCCTGATCCTTCCTTAGCATTCATAGTTGAGGTGGACGCGTCCGAGGCGGGGATAGGGGCTGTGCTGTCTCAGCGTTCGGGTACGCCACTAAAGCTTCGCCCCTGTGCATTCTTTTCGAAGAAGCTCAGCCCGGCGGAGCGAAACTATGATGTGGGGGACCGGGAGTTGCTGGCTGTCGTCATGGCTCTGAAAGCGTGGAGACACTGGCTTGAGGGGGCTAGACACCCTTTCCTCATCTGGACTGACCACCGCAATCTGGAGTACATACGGGCAGCGAGGAGAATGAACCCTCGCCAGGCAAGGTGGGCCATGTTTTTCACCCGTTTTGATTTCACCCTTTCCTACAAACCAGGTTCCCAGAACGTTAAGGCAGACACACTGTCCCGGCTGTATGATACAGAGGAGAGGTCCTCAGATCCCACTCCCATCATTCCAGCCTCTCGCCTGGTGGCACCGGTGGTATGGGAGGTGGACGCGGACATCGAACGGGCGTCACGTTCAGAGCCCATTCCACCTGACTGTCCAGCTGGGCGTATGTACGTTCCGTTTGATGTCCGCGATCGTTTGATCGGTTGGGCTCATACGTCACCCTCCTCTGGTCATCCTGGTATCGGTCGGACGGTGCGCTGCCTTTCTGAGAAGTACTGGTGGCCCACTTTAGCTAAGGACGTGCGGGTTTATGTTTCCTCCTGTTCGGTATGTGCACAGTGCAAGGCACCTAGACATCTGCCCAGAGGGAAATTACAACCCCTTCCCGTTCCACAGCGACCATGGTCACACCTATCGGTGGATTTTGTGACGGATCTTCCCCCGTCGCGGGGTAACACCACGATCCTGGTTGTTGTGGATCTGTTTTCTAAGTCCTGCCGTCTCCTTCCTTTGCCCGGTCTCCCTACGGCTCTACAAACTGCGGAGGCTCTGTTCACCCATGTATTCCGGCACTACGGGGTGCCTGAGGATATAGTTTCTGATCGGGGTCCCCAATTTACGTCTAGAGTCTGGAGGGCGTTTATGGAACGCCTGGGGATCTCGGTCAGCCTTACCTCAGGTTTCCACCCCGAGAGCAACGGGCAGGTGGAAAGAGTAAACCAGGATGTGGGTAGGTTTCTGAGGTCCTATTGCCAGGACCGGCCGGGGGAGAGGGCAGCTTACATCCCCTGGGCCGAGATGGCCCAAAACTCTCTCCGCCACTCCTCTACCAACCTATCACCTTTTCAGTGTGTGCTAGGTTACCAGCCGGTCCTGGCACCATGGCATCAGAGCCAGATTGACGCTCCTGCGGTGGATGAATGGTTTCGGCACTCAGAGGAGACTTGGAACGCTGCCCACGTACGGCTACAACGGGCCATCAGGAGACAAAAGGCGAGTGCCGACCGCCACCGCAGTGAGGCCCCCGTGTATGCACCGGGGGATCGGGTCTGGCTCTCGACCCGAAACCTACCCCTTCACCTGCCCTGCCGGAAACTGGGTCCGCGGTTTGTGGGGCCATTTAAAGTCCTGAGGAGACTGAACGAGGTTTGTTATAGGTTCCAACTCCCCCCTGATTATCGTATTAATCCCTCGTTCCATGTGTCTCTCCTCAGGCCGGTGGTGGCTGGTCCGCTCCAGCAGTCTGAGGTGCGGGAGGTCCCTCCGCCCCCTCTTGACATCGAGGGGGTCCCGGCGTATACCGTAAGGGCCATCATGGATTCTAGACGTCGGGCGAGGGGCCTTCAGTACCTCGTGGAGTGGGAGGGGTACGGTCCGGAGGAGAGATGCTGGGTACCGGTGGAGGACATCCTAGATCCATCCATGTTACAAGAGTTTCACCGTCTCCACCCGGATCGCCCTGCGCCTCGCCCTCCGGTTCGTCCCCGAGGCCGGTGTCGTCGCGCTGCTGGAGCCGCGCGTCAGGGGAGGGGTACTGTCACGACTTCCGCCGAAGTCGGCCCTTCTCCTTGTTCGGGTGGTGTTCGGCGGTCGACGTCACCGGCTTTCTAGTCGCCATCGATCCACTTTTCAGTTTCGTTTTGTTTTGTCTGTATTATCCACACCTGTTTTCAATTCCCCATCATGTTCCCTATTTAACCCTCTTGCTTTCATTTCTGTTTGTCCGTGATTGTTTGTTACGTTAGTGGTTGTTGTTATTTCTGTTTTTTCCCTTTGTGGATTTTTTGCTGTGATTTTGAGTAAACGTTTTATGTTTCGCTCAAACACCTGTGTCTTGCATTTGACTCTGCTACTTCGCTGCACACAACCCTGACATGTAGGCTATAGCTGTTTAACCCAGCCTCCACTGAGGCCATGCCAGAGACTGTAGACCAGGTATTCCCAAACTGAGGTACGCCAAATAAAAATGTGATACACATTTTAAAAAACGAAAACAAACAAGTTTGTAATTTGTTTTTAAGAAATGTTTTTCTTCACATTTTCAAACAGTACATTTACATTTTCCAAAGGGGCTATATTTTCCAAAAATACAATTTTACCATCTGGTGTTCAGCAAAATAACAAGACAATGTCAAAAACAGGAAGCCTATTCAAATAATTAATATCCAATCACATTAACCGTTACTCTCTCGCGGGAAACCTTCACTCTTGCGCAGATTTTTAGAAACGAAACATGTCAATTTGAAAAATAAGCCACGGGAGTTTTTTGAGCGAGAATAAAGACGACATTCGAGTAGTAAGACATGTATAAAAGCAACAGATATAATTTAATAAGAATGGTCTAGAAGCGTCTTATATGGTGAGCTACCGAGTGGCTAGGACAGGCAAGCCCCATACTATTGTGGAGGACTTAATTCTTCCTGCTGCCGTGGATATGACTGGGACAATGCTGGGGGAAAAGGCCAACAAACTTTACAGACAATGTGTTCTTCAAACAGCACGGGTATATGCCCGTTACATTATGGGGGGTCAATTAAGGAAGACATCCTCTTCTGCAAACCACTGGAAACCAGGACATCATGAGAGGATATATTTAAAGTACTGGACAGCTTTGTGACATCAAATGGACTTTGTTTGTCAAGATGTGTTGGGGTGGCAGCATAGCCTAGTGGTTAGAGTGTTGGACTAGTAACACAAAAGGTTGCAAGATCAAATACCTCAGCTGAAAATGTACAAAATCTGTCATTCTACCCCTGAACAAGGCAGTTAACCCACTGTTCCTAGGCTGTCATTGAAAATAAGAATTTGTTCTTAACTGACTTGCCTGGTTAAATAAAAGGTTAAAAAAATCTATACTGATGGTGGTAATGCATGTGCAAGCAGTTTATCCTGATGCCTCTTGGGTACCCTGCAGCATCCACTGAGGGAATGCCAGGCAGCTTGAAATACATTTTGGACACTGCAGTGAAAATGGTTAGCTTTGTTAAAGCAAGACCCCTGAACTCTCGTGTATTTTCTACATTGTGCAATGATATGGGCAGCGACCATTACGCTTTTACAATTGAGAGATGAGCTTCAAGTTTTCTTTACTGACCATAATTTTCACTTGTCTGACCGCTTGCATGATGACGAGTTTCTCACACGTCTGGCCGATCTGGGTGATGTTTTTTCTCGCCTGAATTTGAATCTAGGAATACAGGGACTCTCCTCAAATTGAAAATTGAGGCTATGATTAAGAAGTTGGAGCACTTTTCTGTCTGCATTAACAAGGACAACACACAGGTCTTTCCATCATTGTATGATTTTTTTGTGTGCCAAAGAGCTCAAGCTTACGGACAATGTCAAATGTGATACAGCGAAGCACCTGAGTGAGTTGGGTGCGTAATTACATAGGTACTTTTCCGAAACGGATGACACAAACAACTGGATTCGTTATCCCTTTCATGCCCTGCCTCCAGTCCACTTACCGATATCTGAACAAGAGAGCCTCATAAAAATTAGCAACAAGCGAATTTGTGAAATGTAATTTAATCAGAAGCCACTGCCAGATTTCTGGACGGGGCTGCGCTCAGAGTTTCTTGTCTTAGCAAATCATGCTGTTAAGACAATGATGCCCTTTGCAACAACATACCAATGTGAGAGTGGATTCTGAGCCCTCACTAGCATGAAAACTAAATACAGGCACAGACTGTGTGTGGAAAATGATTTAAGACCTCTTTAGGATTAGCCCCTTTTCAAAAAAAAATGTTTGCCTAAAATGACATACCCAAGTCAGGGTATGCTCAGGCCCTGAAGCAAGGATATGCATATTCTTGGTACCATTTGAAAGGAAACACTTCGAAGTTTGTGGAAATGTGAAAGGAATGTAGTAGAATATAACACAATAGATCTGGTAAAAAAAAAACACTCTTTTGTATTATTTGCAATTTAGATTTTGGCCACTAGATGGCATGAGTGTATGTGCAACATTTTAGACTGATCCAATGAAACATTGCATTTCTGCTCAAATTTTTGTATCAAGCCCAAACGTGCCTAATTTGATTAATAATAATAATCAATCATTTTCATCTTCAAAAATGTTCTCTCTCCTCAAACAATAGCATGGTATTCTTTCACCATAATAGCTACTGTAAATTGGACAGTGCTGTTAGATTAACAAGAATGTTAAGCTTTCTGTCAATACAGATATGTCTATCTCCTGGGAAATGTTCTTGTTACTTAACACCTCATGCTAATCGCATTAACCTGTTGGGGATGGGGGCGCTGTTTAGACTACTTATGCTAATTTGGCTAATTTTTTAAACGGCTTCCCACAAAATCCTTGATCGTACAATATGCATATTATTATTATTATTGGATAGAAAACAGTCTATAGTTTCTATAGGAGTTGAAATTTTGTCTCTAAGTGGAACAGAGCCCATTCTACAGCAATTTCCCTGACATGGAGTCAGATTTGAGAAATGTTGGCCACTCTTCTGAAGTCATTTAAAAGGGCACTGTCATTGCTATGACTATACGGACACTTCTTACGTCTTCCCCTGGATGCCTTTACGTGATGACGATTCCAACGGGGTCGATTGCTCGTTCACAGGCCCTACAAATGAAAAAACCCTGAAGCTAGTCATTCTTTGGGAGCTGCGTCATGAGCCTAGAGGACACCGGCGCGCACCTGTTCCAAGCGTTAGTTTAGCCTGTTATATTTCTCCGGTCATCTTTTCACTCGTTTTAGGAGTTAAAAACATCATAAGGTAGTTAATTTAAGGCGTTTTATAGCAATTTATATCCGTTTAGTGCGATTTTGGGACATTTATTTTTGCAACGATGTGAAAAGTTGGGCACGCTTTTCAGTTCATCCCGAACGCAGTTGACATTTCCACATGGCAAGAGGACAGCTTTCCACCAAAAGACGATTTCTCCCAAGAAAGGATCCTTTGCCCAAGATACTGATGGAAGAACAGCTCAAGGTAGGACATTTTTATTATGATAAATCGTGTTTCTGTCGAAACATTTTAGTGGCTTAGGACGCCATGTTTTTTGACGTAGCTTCGCTTGGCGCAAACTGTATTGAAAAGTAAGGATAAATTAAAAAATGTAATAACGCAATTGTATTAAGAATTAAATTGTCTATCAATCCCTGTCCACCCTATATTTTTTAGTCACGTTTATGAGTATTTATGTATAAGAGTAGATCACTGTCTAAGTGGCGCAAGGACATTTTCTGACCAGCTGAGCTACATTTCACATTGTCTAACCATGATTTTGGTGGCTAAATATAAACATTTTCGATCAAACTCTATATGGATTGTGTAATATGATGTTACAGGAGTGTCATCTGAAGAATTCTGAGAAGGTTAGTGAAAAAATTAATATATTTTTGGCGATGTTGACGTTATCGCCCACTTTGGCTAGAATCAATACTGGGCTGCTATGTGCTATGTGCTATGCTAATATAACGATTTATTGTGTTTTCGCTGTAAGACACTTAGAAAATCTGAAATATTGTCTGTATTCACAGGATCTGTGTCTTTCGATTCGTGTATGCTGTGTATTTTTACGAAATGTTTGATGATTAGTAGTTAGGTAAACACGTTGCTCATTGTAATTATTCTAGTCCATTTGTGATGGTGGGTGCAATTGTAAACTATGCCATCTACCTGAAATATGCACTTTTTTCTAACAAAACCTATCCCATACCATAAATATGTTATCAGACTGTCATCTAATGAGTTTTTTTGTTGGTTAGGGGCTATAAATATCTTAGTTTAGCCGAATTGGTGATGGCTACTGGTGTTGGTGGACAAATAAAAGATGGTGGATTATGCTAATGTGTTTTTAGGTAATAGATGTACATCTTTACATATTGTGTCTTCCCTGTAAAACATTTTAAAAATCGGAAATGTTGACTGGATTCACAAGATCTGTGTCTTTCATTAGCTGTATTGGACTTTAATGTGTGAAAGTTAAATATTTTAAAAAAATATTTTTTTTGAATTTCGCGGCACTGGTTTTTCAGTGGGGGGGGGGGGGGGTGTGCCGCTAGCGCCACGCTGATCCTAGACAGGTTAACAATAACACTGAAAATATCAGAAGGTCCAAGCGTCGTCGACAGATATACCATTTTACAGAGGCCATGAAGGCTTGCTCATTAAAGTTTTTTAGCTCACGTCAGGACAGGTCGTTTCACTGAGCAGCCATTGCGAACACAGGTTATAAAACATCGATCACTAAGGTCATTACAGGAAACACCAGAATGATACCTATCAGGACTATTTGTGAGGATAACATCGAGTGAAATGTTTTGTCCAGGAAGTTGTCTAGAAGGGAATTGCATTTGTTGTTGCCTAATAGATTTTTGGTAGATTTCCACACGTCTCTCCTTCTATCTGTCGCTATTCTTAAAATTATTCAGTTCCTTAGGCTTTGATGCCTCATGATTGAGTATTGCTCTGTTCAAGTAGACTGTGATTTTGCTGTGCTCTGATAGGGGTGTCAGTGGGCTGACTGTGAACGCTCTGAGAGACTCTGGGTTGAGGTCAGTGATAAAGTAGTCTACAGTGCTACTGCCAAGAGATGAGCTATAGGTGAACCTACCATAGGAGTCCCCTCGAAGCCTACCATTGACTATGAACATACCCAGCGTGCGACAGAGCTGCAGGAGTTGTGACCCGTTTTTGTTGGTTATGTTGTCGTAGTTGTGTATAGGGGGGCATATGGGGGAGGGAATGCTGTCACCTCCAGGCAGGTGTTTGTCCCCCTGTGTGCTGAGGGTGTCAGGTTCTTGTCTGGTTCTGGTATTTAGGTCGCCACAGACTAGTACATGTCCCAAGGCCTGGAAATGGTTGATCTCCCTCTCCAGGATGGAGAAGCTGTCTTCATTAAAGGGGATTCTAGTTTGGGGATATAGGTAGCACACAGGAGGACGTTTTTCTCTGTTGAGATCATTTCCTTTTGAATTTCTATCCAAATGTAAAATGTTCCTGTTTGACTCATTAATACAATGGGTTAGATCTGCTCTATACCAAATTAGCATACCCCCTAAGTCCCTTCCCTGTTTCACACCTGGTAGTGTGGTGGATGGGACTACCAGCTCTCTGTAACCTAGAGGGCAACCAGTGGGTCCGTCTCCTCTATACCACCCACCTGGTAGTGTGGTGGATGGGACTACCAGCTCTCTGTAACCTAGAGGGCAATCAGTGGGTCTGTCTTCTCTATACCACATACCTGGTAGTGTGGTGGATGGGACTACTAGCTCTCTGTTACCTAGAGGGCAACCAGTGGGTCCGTCTCCTCTATACTACCCACCTGGTAGTGTGGTGGATAGGACTACTAGCTCTCTGTAACCTAGAGGGCAACCAGCGGGTCCGTCTCCTCTATAACACCCACCTGGTAGTGTGGTGGATGGGACTACCAGCTCTCTGTAACCTAGAGGGCAACCAGTGGGTCCGTCTCCTCTATACCACCTACCTGGTAGTTTGGTGGATGGGACTACCAGCTCTCTGTAACCTAGAGGGCAACCAGTGGGTCTGTCTCCTCTATACCACCCACCTGGCAGTGTGGTGGATGGGACTACTAGCTCTCTAACCTAGAGGGCAACCAGTGGGTCCATCTTCTCAATACCAGGTTTCTTGTAGGATGACAATGTCTATATTTCCAATTTCTGTGATGAAGTCCAGGTTCCTGCTCTTTAGGCCAAATGCAGATACCTCACACAAACGTATAGACCTATATTCCAGGATGAGATTGTAAAAGCTTTGTGTCTAGTGTTGTTTTTGTGTGGTTTTGGTCCGGACCATCACAGTAGGTGTCCTCCCTCCCTCCCTCTCTCTCTTTACAACTCAGTCTCCCTCTACCTTTCTCTCTCTCTCGCTCCCTCTCTCAGTCCATCTCCTCCTCTCCCGTCGGACTAAATTATTCTTCGCAGGAGGTAAACCTTCCGCAGCTCCCTGCTGCCAGCAGTAGAAGTCGTGACTGGTTTAACATATCAAAAGGTGCTGCCTGACTATAAAGCTCTATCATTACTCCAACTTCAAAACCCGGCCCAGCATGTCATCTTAACAGAGAGAAGAAAGAGGACCAGTAGGGCTGAGACCTCCCAGTAACTACGGTAGAACTCTGGTTAGTGTTCCGGAATGTACGATAGCGGAACCATTCTTTACTCATCATCATCACTGCAACGTGGCGATAATCATCCAATCTCCTGTCAGTCTGGGACACACAGAGTGAAGATTCTTGAAAGATATTCTGAGTGTTCCTCGACTAAGATACTGTCTCAGATACTGTCCCAGATATCCATTTGAGAAGAAACAGCGCTGTGATCTGAGTGATTTCACTTTTAAACTATAAACGTAAAACATGGCATGATATTTTCTACTCCCCCTTTCTCCTAATATATAATAATAATATAAATAACAACATATAATAATAACAATACTATATAACTACAATATATAATAATAATGTCATATAATATATAATAACAATATATATAATAACAATGTATATACTAATAATATTATATAAAATATAATATATAATAACAATATGAATAATAATACTATTATATAAAATATAATAATTATATTATATAATATATAATAACAATATATATATATATATATACTAACAATATATATAATACTAATATTATATAAAATATAATAACCGTTTATATAATAATAATATTATATAATAACGATATTTCTAATACTAATCCTTTCTTCCTTCTTCCCTTTCTCTTCCCCTGCACTTTACTGCCTTCTGCTTGAATATGATTCTTTACTGTCATCTTTCTCCCACCTCTCTCTACCTCTCTTTACAATGGGGTTTGTGCTCCACTGGTTGCTCTGGTTTCTTTTGTCTTGGGGCTCTGTGGGGTGTGTTTGTTTGTGAACAGAGTCCCAGTACCAGCTGGCTGAGGGGACTCATCTCTCTGTAGGTGAAGGTTTGAGAATCACTAACTTTAAGCCGATTGTAGAATTTAATTGCTCTTTTTCTGGATTTTGATTATTATTATTATTTTTTTATTTTTTTATTTCACATTTATTTAACCAGGTAGGCAAATTGAGAACACGTTCTCATTTACAATTGCGACCTGGCCAAGATAAAGCAAAGCAGTTCGGCACATACAACAACACATAGTTACACATGGGATAAACTAACATACAGTCAATAATACAGTGAAAAATAAGTCTATATACAATATGAGCAAGTGAGGTGAGATAAGGGAGGTGAAGGCAAACAAAATATATATATAAATAAATAAAAATATAAAAAGGCCATGGTGGTGAAGTAAATACAATATAGCAAGTAAAAAATAACACTGGAATGGTTGGTTTGCAGTGGAAGAAGGTGCAAAGTAGAGATAGAAATAATGGGGTGCAAAGGAGCAAAATAAATAAATACAGTAGGTAAAGAGGTAGTTGTTTGGGCTAAATTATAGATGGGCTATGTACAGGTGCAGTAATCTAATTTTGATAATTAGGGGGTATCGTCCTAATTCTGCTCTGCATGCATTATTTGGTGTTTCACATTGTACACGGAGGATATTTTAACAGAATTCTGCATGCAGAGTCTCAATTTGGATTCAGTCCCATTTTGTGGACCCCAGACCTCTAAACAACAAGGGGCAATGGGTTTTATAACTCATTGAAGTAATTTAAGCCAGACCCTAATTGCGATGTCAAATGTTATGTTACTTTTGGTTGTGTGGAAGGCCCTTCGTCCCTTGATCGTACAGGAGTTATCTGTGCTACTGATGTTTAGGCAGAAGTATTTATCGTTTATTGTGTGCTCTAGGCAAACAGTGTCAAGATGGAATTTGTAGTTGTGGTCCTGGCGACTGGACTTTTTTTTGAAACAACATTATTCTTGTCTTACTGAGATTTACTGTCAGGGCCCAAGTCTGACAGAAACGCTGCAAAAGATCTAGGTGCTGCTGTAGGCCCTCCTTTGTTGGGGACAGAAGCACCAGATCATCAGCAAACAGTAGACATTTGACTTTGGGACTTTTATGTCTGGTGTTCTATGTTGTCCTTGTGTTGTATTTCTATGTGTTTGGCCTGGTGTGGTTCTCAATCAGAGGCAGCTGTCTATCGGTGTCTCTGATTGAGAATCGTACTCAGGTAGCCTGTTCCCACCTGTGTTTGTGGGTGGTTGTTTCCTGTTTAGTGTTTGTTTCACCTTTCAGGACTGTTCGTTTGTCGTGTTTGTTGTTTTGTCTAGTGTTTCATATTTTAATTAAATTGTATGAACACTTACCACGCTGCACCTTGGTCCTCTTCTTCTTCCACCCACGACGAGCGTTACAGATATCAACATAGCATGAGAATACTGCCTTTTTGTTTGTTTTTCAATTAGGGTGTGCAGGTTGAATATATGGTCTGTCGTATGGTAATTTGGTAAAAAGACAACTTGACATTTAGATGCCAGAGCTGAGAATAATATTAACTTTTCTGCGCTACGGATACCGAATACGGGTTCACTTTCCTATACAACCGCTGAATTGCAGGGCGCCAAGTTCAAAAATATTCCTAAAAATATTTATAATCATGCAATCACAAGTGAAATATACCAAAACACAGTTTAGCTTGTTGTTAATCCACCTATGGTGTCAGATTTTCAAAATATATTTTACAGCGAAAGAAATCCAAGCCTTTGTGAGTGTAGCTTTCAATGCTATAACAGCTTAGCCTTATATTAACTTGGTTAGCTTGGTTAGCTTGGTCACGAAAGTAAGAAAAGTAAGAAAAGCAATCAAATTAATCGCTTACCTTTGATAATCTTCGGGTGTTTCCATTCACGAGACTCCCAGTTACACAACAAATGTCCCACGCACGCAGGAAATATTCAGAGGACACCTGACCTCTTTTGAAACATCTCGATAATTTTTACAATTAAAAGCCTGAAACTATGTCTAAAGCCTGGTCACAGCCTGAGGAAGCCATTTGAAAAAGAATCTGGTTGATACCCCTTTAAATGGAGTTTAGACAGGCCAGGAAACAAAGATTTATTTTAAAAAGTATCACTTCCGGGTTACTTTTTCTCAGGATTTCGCTTGCAGAATAAGTATTATTTTTCTCACAGACAATATTTTGACAGTTTTGGAAACTTTGGAGTGTTTTCTATCCTAATCTGTAAATTATATGCATATTCTACGATCTGGGCCAGAGAAAATGTCCGTTTATGTTGGGTATGTTATTTAAAATAAATAATAATAAAAAATCTGACCCCTAGCGCTAAGAGGTTAAAGAGTTTAAGCCCATCCAAATGGAGTTTCTGGTCTGTGTATTTTATCATGTATTTTATCATTTAATTTAGGGTAACATCGACACCACAGGCCTTTTTGGGTTTTGTATTTTGTCTTGTAGTTCATTCAATGTAATTGGAGAATCCAGTGGGTTCTGGTAGTCTTTAATAGTTGATTCTAAGATTTGTATTTGAACATGTAGTATATGTATAGGATAAAATCAACCCCAAAAGCCTTTTTGGGGTTTGTGTTTTGTCCTGTAGTTCAGTAAGTGTAATTGGATAATCTAGTTGGTTCTGGTAGTCTTTAATAGCTGACTAAGATGTTTAATTGATGATGGTTTCACTGGCTTTTCTTTGTTATAAGGCCAACATTTGGAGAAGTGGTTTATCCAGCAGCCCAAACAGGTTAAGGATACCATCAACACCACAGGCCTTTTTGGGTTGGAGGGTTTTTATTTTGTCCTGTAACTCATTCAAGGTAATTGTAGAATCCAGTGGGTTCTGGTAGTCTTTAATAGTTGATTTTAGTATTTGTATTTGATCATGTATATGTTTTTGCTATTTATTCTTTGTTATAGAGCCAAAAAGATTGGAGAAGTGGTTTACCCATACATCTCCATTTTGGATAGATAATTATAGATTATAGATAACTTGTCATTTAGTTGTTAGTTTAACCTGTCTAGGATGAGGGTGCCGCTAGCGGCACTCCCCCCCCACCCCCACTGAAAAACCAGTGCCGCGAAATTCAAAAAAAATTTTTTTTTTAAATAGTTAACTTTCACACATTAAAGTCCAATACAGCTAATGAAAGACACAGATCTTGTGAATCCAGCCAACATGTCCGATTTTTAAAATGTTTTACAGGGAAGACACAATATGTAAAGATGTACATCTATTACCTAAAAACACATTAGCATAATCCACCATCGTTTATTTGTCCACCAACACCAGTAGCTATCACCAATTCGACTAAACTAAGATATTTATAGCCCCTAACCAAGAAAAAAACTAATCAGATGACAGTCTGATAACATATTTATGGTATGGGATAGGTTTTGTTAGAAAAAAGTGCATATTTCAGGTAGATGGCATAGGTTACAATTGCACCCACCATCACAAATGGACTAGAAAAACTACATTGAGCAACGTGTTTACCTACTTACTAATAATCAAACATTTCGTAAAAATACACAGCATACACTAATCGAAAGACACAGATCCTGTGAATACAGACAATATTTCAGATTTTCTAAGTGTCTTACAGCGAAAACACAATAAATCGTTATATTAGCATAGCACATAGCACATAGCAGCCCAGCATTGATTCTAGCCCAAGTGAGCGATAACGTCAACATCGCCAAAATATATTAATTTTTTCACTAACCTTCTTAGAATTCTTCAGATGACACTCCTGTAACATCATATTACACAATCCATATAGAGTTTGATCGAAAATGTTTATATTTAGCCACCAAAATCATGGTTAGACAATGAGAAATGTAGCCCAGCTGGTGAGAAAATGTCCGTGCGCCATATTAGACAGTGATCTACTCTTATACATAAATACTCATAAACGTGACTAAAAATTATAGGGTGGACAGGGATTGATAGACAATTTAATTCTTAATACAATCGCGGAATTACATTTTTTAAATTATCCTTACTTTTCAATACAGTTTGCGCCAAGCGAAGCTACGTCAAAAAACATGGCGTCCTAAGCCACTAACATTTTTCGACAGAAACACGATTTATCATAATAAAAATGTCCTACTTTGAGCTGTTCTTCCATCAGTATCTTGGGCAAAGGATCCTTTCTTGGGTCTAATCGTCTTTTGGTGGAAAGCTGTCCTCTTGCCATGTGGAAATGCCAACTGCGTTCGGGATGAACTGGAAGCGTGCCCAGCAATTCACAGCGTTTCAGAAATAAATGTCCCAAAATCGCACTAAACGGATATAAATTGCTATAAAACGCTTTAAATTAACTACCTTATGATGTTTTTAACTCCCATAACGAGTAGAAACATGACCAGAGTAATATTACTCCCTCCACTAATGCTTGGAACAAGTGCGGGTCGATGTCCTCCAGGCGCATTACGCAGCAAGAAAAGAGTTCCTAGCTACAGGGTTTTTTAATTTATAGTGCCTGTGAACGCGCAATCGACCCCATTCAAATCGTCATCACGTAAAGGCATCCAGGGGAAGACGTAAGCAGTGTCCGTATACTCATAGCAATAACTGTGACCTTTTAACTGACTCCAGATCAGGGGCCAACATTTCTGAAATCTGACTCCATGTCAGGGAAATTGCTGTAGAATGGGTTCTGTTCCACTTAGAGACAAAATTTAAACTCCTATAGAAACAATAGACTGTTTTCTATCCAATAATAATAATAATATGCATATTGTACGATCAAGAATTTTGTGGGAAGCCGTTTCAAAAATTACACGATTAGCATAAATAGTGACAACAGTGCCCCCATCCTCAACAGGTTAACTTTCACACATTAAAGTCCAATACAGCTAATGAAAGACACAGATCTTGTGAATCCAGCCAACATGTCCGATTTTTAAAATGTTTTACAGGGAAGACACAATATGTAAAGATGTAAATCTATTAGCTAAAAACACATTAGCATAATCCACCATCTTTTCTTTCTTCTAATCCAATTATCCTTACTTTTCAATACAGTTTGCGCCAAGCGAAGCTACGTCAAAAAACATGGCGTCCTAAGCCACTAACATTTTTCGACAGAAACACGATTTATCATAATAAAAATGTCCTACTTTGAGCTGTTCTTCCATCAGTATCTTGGGCAAAGGATCCTTTCTTGGGTCTAATCGTCTTTTGGTGGAAAGCTGTCCTCTTGCCATGTGGAAATGCCAACTGCGTTCAGCATGAACTGGAAGCGTGCCCAGCGATTCACAGCGTTTCAGAATTAAATGTCCCAAAATCGCACTAAACGGATATAAATTGCTATAAAACGCTTTAAATTAACTACCTTATGATGTTTTTAACTCCTATAACGAGTCTTAACATGACCGGAGAAAGATTACTCCCAACACTAATGCTTGGAACAGGTGCGGGTCGGTGTCCTCCAGGCGCATGACGCAGCTCCAAAAGAGTGACTAGCTACAGGGTTTTTTAATTTATAGTGCCTGTGAACGCGCAATCGACCCCATTCAAATCGTCATCACGTAAAGGCATCCAGGGGAAGACGTAAGCAGTGTCCGTATACTCATAGGAATAACATTGGCTTTAAAACTGACTCCAGAACAGTGGCCAAAATTTCTGAAATCTGACTCCATGTCAGGGAAATTGCTGTAGAATGGGTTCTGTTCCACTTAGAGACAAAATTTCAACTCCTATAGAAACTATAGACTGTTTTCTATCCAATAATAATAATAATATGCATATTGTACGATCAAGAATTTTGTAGGAAGCCGTTTCAAAAATTATACGATTACCATAAATAGTGACAACAGCGCCCCCAGCCTCAACAGGTTAATGTGTTCAAATTTTCCCAGAAGTGGTTAGAGTTTAGAGAATGGATTCTTCAATTCCATTGAACTGATTTCTGATTTCCATTTTTCTCGTAATGTATGTCTGTATTATTTTAGTGACTCGTAAGTCGTAAGCTCAGGTTTTATTTGCCTCTGTGTTTTTGGGTGGACAGGTTTCTTAGTTTCTTACTTTGGTTTTAGTTCATCAAACCATTTGTCATTGTTTCTAATTTTCTTAGGCTGTCTGCTTGATTTTTTTTTGATTTGATAGGAAAGCTGAGAGGTCAAAAACTGTATAGTTTTTCTACTGCTAAGTTTACACCTTCACTATTAAAGTGAAACATTTTGTCCAGGAAATTTTCTAGAAAGGATTGATTTTGATGTGTCCTACTAGTTTTTGGGTTGGTTTCCACACTACTTTCCTTCCATCTATAGCATTTCTTAATATTACTCAGTTCCTTTGGCTTTGATGCCTCATAATTATGCATAGTTCTGTTCAAATAGACAGTGATTTTGCTGTGTTCTGATAGGGGTGTCAGTGGGCTGACTGTGAACGCTCTAAGAGACTCTGGGTTGAGGTCAGTGATAAAGTAGTCTACAGTACTACTGCTAAGAGATGAGCTATAGGTGTAGCTACAAAAGGAGTCCCTTCGAAGCCTACCATTGACTATGAACATACCCAGCATCTGACAGAGCTGCAGGAGTTGTGACCCATTTTTGTTGGCAGTGAAACGACGCTACTCATGCGAGAAAAAAAACCCAAATGTATATCCCCCATTGGAAAACCTAAATGTACTGTTTGAAAATGTGAAGAAAACAATAATATATATACTTTTTAAAATGTGAATCATTTTATTTGGCGTAACCCAGTTTAAGAATACTAGAGCAAACAGAAAACGATACGATACCTCGGCCTAAACATCAGCACCACAAAGCTGTGAACGATCTGAGAGACAAGGCACCAATTAGGATCTGGCTAAAAATACTTCATTCAGATCCCATTGCCCTTTATGGTTGTGAGCTCTGGGGTCCACTCACCAACCAAGAATTCACAAGATGGGACAAACACCAACTTGAGACTCTGCATGCAGAATTCTACAATAAATATTCTCTATGTAGAATGTAAAACAACAAATAATGCATGCAGAGCACAATTAGTCCGATTTCGGCTAATTATCAAAACCCAGAAAAGAGCCGTTAAATTTTTACAACCACCTAAAAGGAAGTGATTCCCAAAACGTCCATAACAAAGCCATCACCTACAGAGAGATGAACCTGGGGAAGAGTCCCCTAAGCAAGCTGGTCTGTTCACAAACAAACCCCACAGAGCCCCAGGACATTAACTTGGGCTCCCGAGTGAAGAAGCGGTATAATGCACTGCATCTCAGTGCAAGTTTATACATGTGTCCAGATGTTATTGCTGGTGTAGCGAAATGCTTGTGCTTCTAGCTCAGACAGTGCAGTAATATCTAACAAGTAATATCTACCAAACTACACAACATATATATACACAATACACACACACATAAGTCGGAATGAAATAAGACTATATACATATGGACGAGCGATGTCAGATCAGTACGGACTAACTAAGATACAGTAGACTAGCATAGAATACAGTATATACATATGAGACGAGTAATGCCAGATATGTAAACATTAAGTGACTAAGATACAGTAGACTAGCATAGAATACAGTATATACATATGAGACGAGTAATGCCAGATATGTAAACATTAAGTGACTAAGATACAGTAGACTAGCATAGAATACAGTTCTAGAGCAACTTTTAATAATAAATAACACAAGGTACAGAAGAAGAAACAGGAGTAGAATACAGACATGAATCAATAACGCCTCGGGAAAGAACCAAAGGGAGTGACATACAGTTGAAGTCAGAAGTTTACATACACCTTAGCCAAATACATTTTAACTCAGTTTTTCACAATTCCTGACATTTAATCCTAGTGAAAATTCCCTGTCTTAGGTCAGCTAGAATCACCACTTTATTTTAAGAATGTGAAATGTCAGAATATTAGAAGACATAATTATTTATTTCAGCTTTTATTTCTTTCATCACATTCCCAGTGGGTCACAAGTTTACTCAATTAGTATTTGGTAGCATTGCATTTAAATTGTTCAGCTTGGGTCAAACATTTCGGGTAGCCTTCCACAAGGTTCGCACAATAAGGTGTGTGAATTTTAGCCCATTCCTCCTGACAGAGCTGGTGTAACTGAGTCAGGTTTGTAGGCCTCCTTGCTCACACATGCTTTTTCAGTTCTGCTCACAACTTTTCTATAGGATTGAGGTCAGGGCTTTGTGATGGCCTCTCCAATACCTTGACTTTGCTGTCCTTAAGCCATTTTGCCACAACTTTGGTAGTATGCTTGGGATTATCGTCCATTTGGAAGACCCATTTTCGACCAAGCTTTAACTTCCTGACTGATGTCTTGAGATGCTTCAATATATCCACAAAATGTTCCTTCCTTATGATGCCATTTATTTTGTGAAGTGCACCAGTCCCTCCTGCAGAAAAGCACCCCCACAACATGATGCTGCCACCCCCTTGCTTCACGGTTGGTATGGTGTTCTTCGACTTGCAAGCCTCCACATTTTTCCTCCAAACATAATGATCGTCTTTATGGCCAAACAGTTCTATTTTTGTTTAATCAAACCAGAGGACATTTCTCAAAAAAGTACGATCTTTGTCCCCATGTGCAGTTGCAAACCGTGTTCTGGCTTTTTTATGGCGGTTTTGGAGCAGTGGCTTCTTCCTTGCTGAGCGGCCTTTCAGGTTATATTGATATAGGACTTGTTTAACTGTGGATATAGATAGTTTTGTACCCGTTTCCTCCAGCATCTTCACAAGGTCCTTTGCCGTTATTCTTGAATTGATTCGCACTTTTTTGCACCAAAGTACGTTCATCTCTAGGAGACAGAACGCGTCTCCTTCCTGAGCGGTATGACAGCTGCGTGGTCCCATGGTGTTTATACTTGTGTACTATTGTTTGTACAGATGAACGTGGAACCTTCAGGCGTTTGGAAATTGCTCCCAAGGATGAACCAGACTTGTGAAGGTCTTCAATTTTTTTTCTGAGGTCTTCGCTGATAACTTTTGATTTTCCCATGATGTCAAGCAAAGAGGCACTGAGTTTGAAGATAGCCCTTGAAATACATCCACAGGTACACCTCCAATTGACTCAAATTATGTCAATTAACCTATCAGAAGCTTCTAAATCCATGACATCATTTTCTGGAATTTTCCAAGCTGTTTAATAAAGGCACAGTCAACTTAGTGTATGTAAACTTCTGACCCACTGGAATTGTGATACAGTCAATTATAAGTGAAATAATATGTCTGTAAAAATTTTGGGGAAAAATTACTTGTGTCCTGCACAAAGTAGATGTCCTTAATGCACTTTGGGCCACCTTCATTCGGGTGTAAATAGTAAATCAGTATAGTAACTTTGTGCCAGGTTTCCTTTTATTAACATTATAAAATGTCAATTTGGGTCTGTAGTACTTTCTGTATATTTAAATGGGACTTTAAGATCATTGATCTTCAGGAGTAGGAGTAACAAATCATTTGAAAGCCATCCCACTACTAAGCCACGCCTCCAGTCTTTTGAACAATAACCCAACCGGCCGAGTCCAATATAACCCAACGTCTGTTCTTTCCACTATTTACCCAGCGCTATGATGTTTTTAAACCAAGCAAGTTTTACAGTGTGGCTGTAGCAATTAAAGGGTTTGTCATTTTAGGCTACATAGACAATAGTCATTAAAGCGTTTTTCATTCAGACAGATGGCTTGAGTGGTGCTGGGACTGTCTTTTTCAATAACAACATATACGTTTCTCTTTAGTTTCTCTGATGTGGTGGGGTGTAATAGTCCATTGTTCACCTCTAAACAGTTCAATAATCTGTAACACATTGTCTGCTGAGAGGCTGTGGTCTATAAATATAGTTCATTATCATCATTCCACCGTTCTCCTTGTCCAGGAAGAGGGGTGTTTATTTAGCTGATTTCAACGCGATGTCTTTTTCTTACGTTTGACCCGTAGTCGGGGTCAAACGAGAACAGGATTGGTTTTCCCTGTTGTTTTGTATCTTAATGGGATCAAATTCTCTTAACATTCTCTCCTCTTGACATTCAGTTTAATGTAGAAGTCTGCGTCAAATTATTTGGATGTTGCCAACTATAGTGAACCCTTGATTTCGGGTGGGACCCATTTTCAATGTTTACTAAAAGAAAAAATGACAACAATTCATAATTTTTTTCAACCTGAGTGTCTGTCTAATGTCTAATGGAGGGGGGGGGGGGGGTACTGTCACACCCTGGCCATAGAGAGGCTTTTATTCTCTATGTTGGTTTGGCCGGGGTGTGACTAGGGTGGGCATTCTAGTTTCTTTATTTCTATGATCTGTGTTTCTATGTTTTGGCCGGGTGTGGTTCTCAATCAGAGGCAGCTGTCTATCGCAGCCTTTTTTCCTTTTGTATTTTGGTGGGTAATTGTCTGTTTTAGTGGCCTGTATAGCCCTCGTCAGCTTCACGTTCGTTTTTTGTTGTTTCTTGTTTTATTGGCGACATTTAAAAATAAAGGAAAATGTACGTTCACCAGGCTGGTCATTTCCACCTTGACGACGAGTGTTGCACTGAGACTCATTGGCCTTGAAGAACATGTAAAAAAAAAACAGTGAGTGAACACCGTGCACCCCCCCTTACACATTAATATTACATATGTGGTGTTCTGGTCCACTGGACCCCCCTTACACATTAATATTACATATGTGGTGTTCTGGTCCACTGGACCCCCCCCCCTACACATTAATATTACATATGTGGTGTTCTGGTCCACTGGACCCCCCCCCCTACACATTAATATTACATATGTGGTGTTCTGGTCCACTGGACCCCCCCCCCCCCCCCCTTACACATTAATATTACATATGTGGTGTTCTGGTCCACTGGACCCCCCCCCCTTACACATTAATATTACATATGTGGTGTTCTGGTCCACTGGACCCCCCCCCCCCCTACACATTAATATTACATATGTGGTGTTCTGGTCCACTGGACCCCCCCCCCTACACATTAATATTACATATGTGGTGTTCTGGTCCACTGGACCCCCCCCCCCCTACACATTAATATTACATATGTGGTGTTCTGGTCCACTGGACCCCCCCCCCCCCCCCCCTACACATTAATATTACATATGTGGTGTTCTGGTCCACTGGACCCCCCCCCCCCCCCCCCTACACATTAATATTACATATGTGGTGTTCTGGTCCACTGGACCCCCCCCCCCCCCCCCCTACACATTAATATTACATTTGTGGTGTTCTGGTCCACTGGACCCCCCCCCCCCCCCCCCTACACATTAATATTACATATGTGGTGTTCTGGTCCACTGGACCCCCCCACCCCCTACACATTAATATTACATATGTGGTGTTCTGGTCCACTGGACCCCCCTACACATTAATATTACATATGTGGTGTTCTGGTCCACTGGACCCCCCCACCCCCTACACATTAATATTACATATGTGGTGTTCTGGTCCACTGGACCCCCCTACACATTAATATTACATATGTGGTGTTCTGGTCCACTGGACCCCCCCCCCCCCCCCCCCCCTACACATTAATATTACATATGTGGTGTTCTGGTCCACTGGACCCCCCCCCCCCCCCCCCCTACACATTAATATTACATATGTGGTGTTCTGGTCCACTGGACCCCCCCTACATTAATATTACATATGTGGTGTTCTGGTCCACTGGACCCCCCTACACATTAATATTACATATGTGGTGTTCTGGTCCCCTGGACCCCCCCCCCCCCCCTACACATTAATATTACATATGTGGTGTTCTGGTCCACTGGACCCCCCCTACACATTAATATTACATATGTGGAGTTCTGGTCCACTGGACCCCCCTACACATTAATATTACATATGTGGTGTTCTGGTCCACTGGACCCCCCCTACACATTAATATTACATATGTGGTGTTCTGGACCCCCCCCCCCCCTACACATTAATATTACATATGTGGTGTTCTGGTCCACTGGACCCCCCCCCCCCCCCCCCTACACATTAATATTATATATGTGGTGTTCTGGTCCACTGGACCCCCCCCCCTACACATTAATATTACATATGTGGTGTTCTGGTCCACTGGACCCCCCCTACACATTAATATTACATATGTGGTGTTCTGGTCCACTGGACCCCCCCCCCCCCCTACACATTAATATTACATATGTGGTGTTCTGGTCCACTGGACCCCCCCTACACATTAATATTACATATGTGGTGTTCTGGTCCACTGGACCCCCCCTACACATTAATATTACATATGTGGTGTTCTGGTCCACTGGACCCCCCCTACACATTAATATTACATATGTGGTGTTCTGGTCCACTGGACCCCCCCTACACATTAATATTACATATGTGGTGTTCTGGTCCACTGGACCCCCCTACACATTAATATTACATATGTGGTGTTCTGGTCCACTGGACCCCCCTACACATTAATATTACATATGTGGTGTTCTGGTCCACTGGACCCCCCCCCCTACACATTAATATTACATATGTGGTGTTCTGGTCCACTGGACCCCCCCCCCCCTACACATTAATATTACATATGTGGTGTTCTGGTCCACTGGACCCCCCCCCCCCTACACATTAATATTACATATGTGGTGTTCTGGTCCACTGGACCCCCCTACACATTAATATTGCATATGTGGTGTTCTGGTCCACTGGACCCCCCACACATTAATATTACATATGTGGTGTTCTGGTCCACTGGACCCCCCCTACACATTAATATTACATATGTGGTGTTCTGGACCCCCCCCCCCTACACATTAATATTACATATGTGGTGTTCTGGTCCACTGGACCCCCCCCACACATTAATATTACATATGTGGTGTTCTGGACCCCCCCCCCCTACACATTAATATTACATATGTGGTGTTCTGGTCCACTGGACCCCCCCCCCCCCTACACATTAATATTACATATGTGGTGTTCTGGACCCCCCCCCCCTACACATTAATATTACATATGTGGTTTTCTGGTCCACTGGACCCCCCCCCCCCTACACATTAATATTATATATGTGGTGTTCTGGACCCCCCCCCCCTACACATTAATATTACATATGTGGTGTTCTGGTCCACTGGACCCCCCTACACATTAATATTACATATGTGGTGTTCTGGTCCACTGGACCCCCCACACATTAATATTACATATGTGGTGTTCTGGTCCACTGGACCCCCCTACACATTAATATTACATATGTGGTGTTCTGGTCCACTGGACCCCCCCTACACATTAATATTACATATGTGGTGTTCTGGTCCACTGGACCCCCCCCCCCCTACACATTAATATTACATATGTGGTGTTCTGGTCCACTGGACCCCCCCTACACATTAATATTACATATGTGGTGTTCTGGTCCACTGGACCCCCCCTACACATTAATATTACATATGTGGTGTTCTGGTCCACTGGACCCCCCCTACACATTAATATTACATATGTGGTGTTCTGGTCCACTGGACCCCCCCTACACATTAATATTACATAAGTGGTGTTCTGGTCCCCTGGACCCCCCCCCCCCCCCCTTACACATTAATATTACATATGTGGTGTTCTGGTCCACTGGACCCCCCCCCTACACATTAATATTACATATGCGGTGTTCTGGTCCACTGGACCCCCCCCCCCTACACATTAATATTACATATGTGGTGTTCTGGTCCACTGGACCCCCCCCCCCCCCTACACATTAATATTACATATGTGGTGTTCTGGTCCACTGGACCCCCCCCCCCTACACATTAATATTACATATGTGGTGTTCTGGTCCACTGGACCCCCCCCCCCCTACACATTAATATTACATATGTGGTGTTCTGGTCCACTGGACCCCCCCCCCCCTACACATTAATATTACATATGTGGTGTTCTGGTCCACTGGACCCCCCTACACATTAATATTACATATGTGGTGTTCTGGTCCACTGGACCCCCCTACACATTAATATTACATATATAATATTACACTGGACCCGAGGGTGATAAAAGTGTGGAAAAGTGTAGTTGTCTTCCTTCTCCCTGGGCCTACTGTTTCAACATATCACCAATAACCTGTCTGTCTGCCTACCTGTCTGTCTCCCTCTTTTCTCACACTCTTTACTCTTTTGTAGTGTCTGAAACTACACAATGTCTTGCGGGAACCTGCACAATGTTATTACATTACATTATTTTGATACATTCTAAAAACAAAACAATATTTTCCCAGACTCTACCCCAGCCAGGTGCAAATTGGGGGAGGGACACAAAAAATAAATAGTTTTGCCTGTGTGGCTCTCTACCACAATCAATCAGAATGTCAAAAATAATCTCTGCTCAGAGAAGCTAGTGTAGAAGGAGAGTCTTCCACTTTGGTAGATGAATAATTTTCTGAATATAAAGTTCATGTCTCTGTCAATTTGGAGTCTGGCAGTAAGTTGGAAGAAGATGGAAGGTGGAAAGCTTTAAGGCATTCACTGACAAACTGAAATAGACCACCCACACACTGTGGTGAAGAAGGAGCAACAGAGCCTAAAGAAATGTCACCCAAAACCCACATCACATTTTTACAGATTAACAATTGAAAGCATCCTGTCGGGCTGTATCACCACCTGGTACTGCAACTGCACCGCCCGCAACCACAGGGCTCTACAGAGGGTGGTGTGGTCTGCAACACCCATTACCACGGGCAAACTACCTGCCCTCCAGGACACCTACAGCGCTCGATGTCACAGGAAGGCCAAAAAGATAATTAAGGACAACAACCACCAGAGCCACTGCTTGTTCACCCCGCTATCATCCAGAAGGCGAGGTCAGTACAGGTGCATCAAAGCGGGGGCCGAGAAAGACGGGAAAAACTGCATCTATCTCAAAGCCATCAGACTGTTAAACAGCCATCACAAGCACATTAGAGGCTGCTGACTACAAACTCATTTTTCAACCACAAATGTCTTTTAAACAAACTATAGTTTTGGCAAGTCGGTTAAAACCTCTTGAAGCTAGGGGGCAGAATTTTTATGTTTGGAAAAATAACGTTCCCAAATGTAAGCTGCCTATTTCTCAGGTCCAGATGTTAGAATATGCATATAATTGACAGAGTAGGATAGAAAACACCCTAACGTTTCCAAAACTGTCAAAATATTGTCTGTGAGTATAACAGAACTGATTTTGCAGTCGAAAACCTTAGGAAATCCTGTGATTTCAGGAATATAAATATTTTTAGCCTTTTTTTTTTAAATAAGTGACTCTTATTTTGAAAAATCACTGTTCCATTGCCTGCCTTTCGTCCATTTAAAGGGATATCAACCAGATTCCTCTTCCTATGGCTTCCACAGGTTATGAACAGTCTTTAGACATAGTTTTAAGGTTTTATTTTTGAAAAATGAGCGAGATTTATCAAATCGCGTCAGTGGATAGCTGAAAGTCCTTCCATTAGTTCCTGCGCGCGACAGTTGTAGCTCGACATTTTCTTTATCTCTGTTATTGAATAGTTTACCGTCCGGTTGAAATATTATCGATTATTTATCTTAAAAACAACCTGAGGATTGGTTATTAAAAACGTTTGACATGTTTCTACGAACTTTACGGATACTATTTGGAATTTTCGTCAACCCTTGATGACATGCCTAAGGCTGTGGAATACTGAACATAACGCGCCAAACAAATGGAGTTTTTTTGATATAAAAATAATCTTTATCGAACAAAAGGAACATTTATTGTGTAACTGTGAGTCTCGTGAGTGCAAACATCCGAAGATCTTTAAAGGTAAGCGATTTAATTTGATTGATTTTCTGACTTTCGTGACCAATCTACATTGCTGCTAGGTGTTTGTAATGTTTTGTCTAGTGATCGATAAACTCACACAAACGCTTGGATTGCTTTCGGTGTAAAGCATATTTTCAAAATCTGACACGACAGGTGGATTAACAACAAGGTGTTTTGCTATATTGCACTTTTTTTTTTTGCTCTATTGATTTCAGGAATATAAATATTTGTAGAATTTTTATTTTTATTTAGCGCTCTGCAATTCAGCGGTTGTTGATACATGATCCCGGTATCCGTGCGTAAAGAAGTTAACTTCTTCGGGAGTCTGGTTATTGTTCGGAATTTCGAATGACTGACGTGCCCAAATTAAACTGCCTGTTACTCAGGCCCAGACGATAGGATATGCATATACATGGCAGCATTGGATAGAAAACACTCTGAAGTTTCTAAAACTGTTAAATTAATGTCTGTGAGTATAACAGAACTTAAATTAACGTAACTACATAGGGGCGACATCAACTAAACTATATCCTTATACTATATTTTTATTTTATTTATCCATTATTTTACCAGGTAAGTTGACTGAGAACATGTTCTCATTTGCAGCAACGACCTGGGGAATAGTTACAGGGGAGAGGAGGGGGATGAATGAGCCAATTGTAAACTGGGGATTATTAGGTGACCGTGATGGTTGAGGGCCAGATTGGGATTTTAGCCAGGACACCGGGGTTAACACCCCTACTCTTACGATAAGTGCCATGGGATCTTTAATGACCTCAGAGAGTCAGGACACCCGTTTAACGTCCCATCCGAAAGACGGCACCTTACTCAGAGCAGTGTCCCCAATCACTGCCCTGGGGCATTGG
This sequence comes from Salvelinus fontinalis, assembly GCF_029448725.1. NCBI lineage: Eukaryota > Metazoa > Chordata > Actinopteri > Salmoniformes > Salmonidae > Salvelinus > Salvelinus fontinalis. The sequence continues at coordinate 4,232,130 of NC_074696.1, forward strand.
GATCTTTGTTTAGACCAGAGGAAAGAGTGCCTCCTACTGGCCCTCCAACACCACTTCCAGCAGCATCTGGTCTCCCATCCAGGGACTGACCAGGACCAACCCTGCTTAGCTTCAGAAGCAAGCCAGCAGTGGTATGCAGGGTGGTATATACACTATATACTTCCAAAGGTAATACGTCTAATTTTTTTGTCACATGCTCCGAATTCAACCTTACTGTGAAATGCTTACTTTACAAGCCCTTAACCAACAATGCAGTTAAAATCAAATCAAATCATCTTTTATTGGTCGCATACAAACGATTAGCAGATGTTATTGCGAGTGTAGCGAAATGCTTGTGCTTCTAGTTCCGACAGTGCAGCAATATCTAACAAGTAATATCTAACAGTTCCCCAACAACTACCTAATGCACACAAATCTAAGTAGAGGAATGGGATAAGAATATATAAATATATGGATGAGCAAAGACAGATCGGCATAGGCTAAGATACTGTAGATAGTATAGAATCCAGTATATACATATGAGATGAGTAATGCGAGATATGTAAACATTATTAAAGTGACATTATTAAAGTGGCCAATGAGTTCAAGTCTGTATGTAGACAGCAGCCTCTCTGTGTCAGTGATGGCTATTTAACAGTCTGATGGCCTTGAGATAGAAGCTGTTTTTCAGTCTCTCAGTTCCAGCTTTGATGCACCTGTACTGACCTCGCCTTCTGGATGGTAGCAGGGTGAACAGGCTTTGATGCACCTGTACTGACCTCGCCTTCTGGATGATAGCGGGGTGAACAGGCAGTGGCTCGGGTGGTTGTTGTCCTTGAGGATCGTTTTGCCTTCCTGTGACATTAGGTGCTGTAGGTGTCCTGGAGGGAATGTAGTTTGCCCCCAGTTGTCATTTAGTTCAGTTACCTTTGCATTCTTGGGTACATGAGCAATGGTGGCTATCTTGAAGTATTTGGGGACCGCAGACTGGGATAGGGAGAGATTGAATATGTCTGTAAACAAACAAGCCAGCTGGTCTGCGCATGCTCTGAGGACGTGGCTAATAATGCCGTCTGGGCATATCCCCTTATCCAAATATCCCCACTTCCTGGATGGATTTCCCTCAGGTTTTCGCCTGCCATATCAGTTCTGTTATACTCACAGACATTATTTTAACAGTTTTGGAAACTTTAGAGTGTTTTATATCCAATACTGCCAAATATGCATATCCTAGCTTCTGGGCCTGAGTAACAGGCAGTTTACTTTGGGCACCTCGTTCATCCAAACTTCCGAATACTGCCCCCTAGCCCGAAGAAGTTAAATTGTACTATTAGCTAGCTAACGTTAGCTGGCTGTCTTGCTAGCTAACGTTATGTTTATGATCTTATTATTCGTATCTCAGAGCCATTTGCTTGGCTAGTTATAGTTATAGCCTAATGTTAGCTAGCTAACATTGAACCTGGTTGGTTAGTTACCTGCAGATTCATGCAGGGTAGTAACGACATGACTTGGGATTATGGTTCATTGTTTAGCTAGCTAGCCATTTTCTAAAAAAGTTCATCAACTTCCAAAGCATAATTACTAATGAATGAATCCCATTGTTCCTCAGATATAGTGTGACATATCATTGTGTAGCTCTGTGTCTTTGCTTTTATCGAATCTTTAAAAAAAAACAAAAAAAACATTTCAAATTTTGCAACGTTAGACAGAATCAAGGTGGTTGGTCACTATTGGTCCGAGATATGTGCAAATGTTCATATTTGCTATTATTATATTATATTATTCATACACAGCCTTTAACATACATTGTATACGAACGTCACTCTTGTCAGAAATGTGGAAATAGAAGAGAAAGGAGGAGAAATATCAGTTTGAGATGCAACAAGCTAAACAGGAACCGTAATGCTGTGGTCCTGTGACAAACTGACACCATTTTGGGATAATGTCTGTGCTATCATATCATATCATTGTGTCGAGGAATTTATATCCATCCGATTATGTCTGTAGGGGAAATGTAAATATTGGTGACCAATATCACTTAGGTCTAATTGCTGCATAAAAAACAATGTATAGCTATTCAACTGGAAAGCATCAGACTTACCATCAGTAACAAACTGGAGGGCTGAAATATGTCATTTACATTACATTAGATTCTGTGTTCTAAAAAATTAAGCAAAAAAATAAATACTTGTTGCTTAAATCTTGTGACATTTCCCAACAGACATGACATGCATGTATGTATAGAAAGGGGAGGCTATTGTGTGTTTTTGTGCAATGGTGGATAGGTGTGGGCATGTTGTGGTGTGTATCAGGTGTGTTGGTCGTGTTGTTTCTGTTGGTTTGTGTTTATCAGAAATAAAAAGATGACGATGGAGTCCTAACGACAGGGAACGAGAACTCACAGCTGGCGAAGGGGTGCAAGAGAAGTGAAGTGAAATACGGAGAGTGAGAAAGAGAATAGATAGACAGACACAGCTGTCTCCTGGAGAGAGGAGAGGGAGAGCTCTAGAATTCACAGCATGACAGGACACATTACCATCCCTCTATATCGCCATCTCACCTCGGATCCCACTCTCCTCGGGGATGATTGACACCAACGTGGGCCTATCCCGGCCTATCCTGCTTCTGAGATAACCAGTGTTAGTCAATCACCTCCAGGCCATCAGGCATCGACCCACCTCCCCCGAGGACTCTGGTTGTATCCGCAGCTCTGCCTAAGCAGATAAAGACTCTCTAGACTTTTGACACAGAGAGAGCAGTGTTTTTGGAGGTCTTTAACATGGAGGGTTGGGGTTATTTTCACAGAGTACACAATTCCGTAACCTGCCATCAAATCATCATGACTGTGATTTCTCACAGGGGAAGAAATGGTTATTCATGTATTATGCCAGTTTATTGGTCTAGAGGGAAATACTGTATATATATTTTAATGGTGCTGTAAAAGATAAAAAAACACATCGACTCCCTCATATAGAGTACATCTACACAATAGACACCCCTCATATATTACATCTACACAATAGACACCCCTCATATATTACATCTACATTTACATTTACATTTAAGTCATTTAGCAGACGCTCTTATCCAGAGCGACTTACAAATTGGTGCATTCACCTTATGACATCCAGTGGAACAGCCACTTTACAATAGTGCATCTAGATCTTTTAAGGGGGGGGGGGGGGGGGGCAGAAGGATTGCTTTATCCTAGGTATTCCTTGAAGAGGTGGGGTTTCAGGTGTCTCCGGAAGGTGGTGATTGACTCCGCTGTCCTGGCGTCGTGAGGGAGTTTGTTCCACCATTGGGGTGCCAGAGCAGCGAACAGTTTTGACTGGGCTGAGCGGGAACTGTACTTCCTCAGTGGTAGGGAGGCGAGCAGGCCAGAGGTGGATGAACGCAGTGCCCTTGTTTGGGTGTAGGGCCTGATCAGAGCCTGAAGGTACTGAGGTGCCGTTCCCCTCACAGCTCCGTAGGCAAGCACCATGGTCTTGTAGCGGATGCGAGCTTCAACTGGAAGCCAGTGGAGAGAGCGGAGGAGCGGGGTGACGTGAGAGAACTTGGGAAGGTTGAACACCAGACGGGCTGCGGCGTTCTGGATGAGTTGTAGGGGTTTAATGGCACAGGCAGGGAGCCCAGCCAACAGCGAGTTGCAGTAATCCAGACGGGAGATGACAAGTGCCTGGATTAGGACCTGCGCCGCTTCCTGTGTGAGGCAGGGTCGTACTCTGCGGATGTTGTAGAGCATGAACCTACAGGAACGGGCCACCGCCTTGATGTTGGTGGAGAACGACAGGGTGTTGTCCAGGATCATGCCAAGGTTCTTAGCGCTCTGGGAGGAGGACACAATGGAGTTGTCAACCGTGATGGCGAGATCATGGAACGGACAGTCCTTCCCCGGGAGGAAGAGCAGCTCCGTCTTGCCGAGGTTCAGCTTGAGGTGGTGATCCGTCATCCACACTGATATGTCTGCCAGACATGCAGAGATGCGATTCGCCACCTGGTCATCAGAAGGGGGAAAGGAGAAGATTAATTGTGTGTCGTCTGCATAGCAATGATAGGAGAGACCATGTGAGGTTATGACAGAGCCAAGTGACTTGGTGTATAGCGAGAATAGGAGAGGGCCTAGAACAGAGCCCTGGGGGACACCAGTGGTGAGAGCGCGTGGTGAGGAGACAGATTCTCGCCACGCCACCTGGTAGGAGCGACCTGTCAGGTAGGACGCAATCCAAGCGTGGGCCGCGCCGGAGATGCCCAACTCGGAGAGGGTGGAGAGGAGGATCTGATGGTTCACAGTATCGAAGGCAGCCGATAGGTCTAGAAGGATGAGAGCAGAGGAGAGAGAGTTAGCTTTAGCAGTGCGGAGCGCCTCCGTGATACAGAGAAGAGCAGTCTCAGTTGAGTGACTAGTCTTGAAACCTGACTGATTTGGATCAAGAAGGTCATTCTGAGAGAGATAGCAGGAGAGCTGGCCAAGGACGGCACGTTCAAGAGTTTTGGAGAGAAAAGAAAGAAGGGATACTGGTCTGTAGTTGTTGACATCGGAGGGATCGAGTGTAGGTTTTTTCAGAAGGGGTGCAACTCTCGCTCTCTTGAAGACGGAAGGGACGTAGCCAGCGGTCAAGGATGAGTTGATGAGCGAGGTGAGGTAAGGTAGAAGGTCTCCGGAAATGGTCTGGAGAAGAGAGGAGGGGATAGGGTCAAGCGGGCAGGTTGTTGGGCGGCCGGCCGTCACAAGACGCAAGATTTCATCTGGAGAGAGAGGGGAGAAAGAGGTCAAAGCACAGGGTTGGGCAGTGTGAGCAGAACCAGCGGTGTCGTTTGACTTAGCAAACGAGGATCGGATGTCGTCGACCTTCTTTTCAAAATGGTTGACGAAGTCGTCTGCAGAGAGGGAGGAGGGGGGGGGGAGGGGGAGGAGGATTCAGGAGGGAGGAGAAGGTGGCAAAGAGCTTCCTAGGGTTAGAGGCAGATGCTTGGAATTTAGAGTGGTAGAAAGTGGCTTTAGCAGCAGAGACAGAAGAGGAAAATGTAGAGAGGAGGGAGTGAAAGGATGCCAGGTCCGCAGGGAGGCGAGTTTTCCTCCATTTCCGCTCGGCTGCCCGGAGCCCTGTTCTGTGAGCTCGCAATGAGTCGTCGAGCCACGGAGCGGGAGGGGAGGACCGAGCCGGCCTGGAGGATAGGGGACATAGAGAGTCAAAGGATGCAGAAAGGGAGGAGAGGAGGGTTGAGGAGGCAGAATCAGGAGATAGGTTGGAGAAGGTTTGGGCAGAGGGAAGAGATGATAGGATGGAAGAGGAGAGAGTAGCGGGGGAGAGAGAGCGGAGGTTGGGACGGCGCGATACCATCCGAGTAGGGGCAGTGTGGGAAGTGTTGGATGAGAGCGAGAGGGAAAAGGATACAAGGTAGTGGTCGGAGACTTGGAGGGGAGTTGCAATGAGGTTAGTGGAAGAACAGCATCTAGTAAAGATGAGGTCAAGCGTATTGCCTGCCTTGTGAGTAGGGGGGGAAGGTGAGAGGGTGAGGTCAAAAGAGGAGAGGAGTGGAAAGAAGGAGGCAGAGAGGAATGAGTCAAAGGTAGACATGGGGAGGTTAAAGTCACCCAGAACTGTGAGAGGTGAGCCGTCCTCAGGAAAGGAGCTTATCAAGGCATCAAGCTCATTGATGAACTCTCCAAGGGAACCTGGAGGGCGATAAATGATAAGGATGTTAAGCTTGAAAGGGCTGGTAACTGTGACAGCATGGAATTCAAAGGAGGCGATAGACAGATGGGTAAGGGGAGAAAGAGAGAATGACCACTTGGGAGAGATGAGGATCCCGGTGCCACCACCCCGCTGACCAGAAGGTCTCGGGGTGTGCGAGAACACGTGGGCAGACGAAGAGAGAGCAGTAGGAGTAGCAGTGTTATCTGTGGTGAGCCATGTTTCCGTCAGTGCCAGGAAGTCGAGGGACTGGAGGGACGCATAGGCTGAGATGAGCTCTGCCTTGTTGGCCGCAGATCGGCAGTTCCAGAGGCTACCGGAGACCTGGAACTCCACGTGGGTCGTGCGGGCTGGGACCACCAGGTTAGGGTGGGCGCGGCCACGCGGTGTGAAGCGTTTGTATGGTCTGTGCAGAGAGGAGAGAACAGGGATAGACAGACACATGGTTGACAGGCTACAGAAGAGGCTACGCTAATGCAAAGGAGATTAGAATGACAAGTGGGCTACACGTCTCGAATGTTCAGAAAGTTAAGCTTACGTTGCAAAAAAATAAAAATAAAATACAAGATCTTATTGACTAAAATGATATAGTACTGCTGGCTGGTGAAGTAGCCTGGCTAGCAGTGGCTACGTTGTTGAAAGTGAAGCTGGCTAGGTAACCTCGACAATTTCACTAAAGTTCTCTAAACTACACAATTATCATGGATACAAGGACAGCAAAGACAACTAGCTAACACTACGCTAATCAAGTCGTTCCGTTGTAATGTAAGTTTCTACAGTGCTGCTATTCGGTAGAAGTTGGCTAGCTAGCAGTGTTGGCTAGGTAGGAGGACGGCAGCGCGGCAGGCGAAAAATAGCTGGCTAGCTAACCGATAATTACTCAAAGCTACACAATTATCTTAGATAAAAAGATAGCAAAGAAAACTATGTAGCTAGCTAACACTACACAAGTCAAGTCGTTCCGTTGTAATGCAATCGTTTCTACAGTGCTGCTAATCGGTGGCTAGCTGGCTAGCTAGCAGGGTTGACTACGTTACGTTACGTTAGGGCGAGAATACCTGGCTAGCGAACCTCAGCGAACCTTGATAACTACACAATTATCACCGATACAAAGACGGCTATGTAGCCAGCTAAGTAGCTAGCTAAGATCGAACAAATACAAATCAAAGATAGCAAAGACAACTGTGTAGTCAGCCAACACTACACTGATCAAGTCGTTCCGTTGTAATGCACTCGTTTCTACAATGCTGCTATTCGGTGGCAAGCTGGCTAGCTAGCAGTGTTGGCTACGTTGCGTTACGTTAGGGCGAAAATAGCTGGCTGGCGAACCTCAATAACTACACAATTATGTTTGATGCAAAGACGGCTATGTAGCTAGCTAAGATCAAACAAATCAAACCGTTGTACTGTAGTGAAAATGAAAATCAGACCGTTGTACTATAATGAAATGTAATGAAAAGTTTATACTACTATTCGGTAGACGGTGGACGTTTGCTAGCTGCTGGGCAGATAGCAGTGTGGACTACGATAGACGACGGAATACGATAATTACGCAATTATCTTTTATACACAGACGGCTAAGTAGCTAGCTAAGAAGAAATTGCTAAGGTTAGACAAATTAAACCGTTGTACTATAATGAAATGTAATGAAATGTAATGAAAATGAAATGAAAAGTTATACTACCTGCAGAGCGAATGCAAATGCGACCGCTCGCTCCAAACCGGATGTAACACAAGAACATGGCCATCTACACAATAGACACCCCTCATATAGAGTACATCTACACAATAGACACCGAACTAAAGCAACAACAGATAACGAATGGTAAAGACAAACTGCTCCTCAGGACTCAGGACTACCTGGCATGATGACTCCTTGCTGTCCCCAGTCCACCTGGCCGTGCTGCTGCTCCAGCTTTAACTGTTCTGCCTGCGGCTATGGAACCCTGACCTGTTCACCAAACGTGCTACCTGTCCCAGACCTGCTGTTTTCAACTCTCTGGAGACAGCAGGAGCGGTAGAGATACTCTTAATGATCGGCTATGAAAAGCCAACTGACATTTACTCCTGAGGTGCTGCAACCTCGACAACTACTGTGATTATTATTATTTGACCCTGCTGGTCATTTATGAACATTTGAACATCTTGGCCATGTTCTGTTATAATCTCCACCCGGCACAGCCAGGAGAGGACTGGCCACCCCTCATAGCCTGGTTCCTCTCTAGGTTTCCTCCTAGGTTTTGGTCTTTCTAGGGAGTTTTTCCTAGCCACCATGCTTCTACACCTGCATTGCTTGCTGTTTGGGAGTTTTAGGCTAGGTTTCTGTACACCACTTTGAGATATCAGCTGATGTAAGAAAGGCTATATAAATACATTTGATTTGATTTGATACAGAACTAAAATAACAACAAATAATGAATGGTAAAGACATACAGAACTAAAATAACAACATACTAACATATTGATGTTACACTATCATCTATTCCCAGTTCTAAGGTCTACAAGGCATGATCTATTCCCAGTTCTAAGGTCTACAAGGCATTATCTAATCCCAGTTATAAGGTCTACAAGGCATTATCTAATCCCAGTTATAAGGTCTACAAGGCATTATCTAATCCCAGATCTAAGGCCTACAAGGCATTATCTATTCCCAGTTCTAAGGTCTACAAGGCATTATCTATTACCAGGTCTAAGGTCTACAACGCATTATCTAATCCCAGGTCTAAGGTCTACAAGGCATTATCTATTCCCAGGTCTAAGGTCTACGAGGCTATTATCTATTCCCAGGTCTAAGGTCTACAAGGTATTATCTATTCCCAGGTCTAAGCCCTACGAGGCTATTATCTATTCCCAGGTCTAAGGTCTACAAGGCATTATCTATTCCCAGGTCTAAGGTCTACAAGGCATTATCTATTCCCAGGTCTAAGGTCTACAAGGCATTATCTATTCCCAGTTATAAGGTCTACAAGGCATTATCTATTCCCAGATCTAAGGTCTACAAGGCATTATCTATTCCCAGATCTAAGGTCTACAAGGCATTATCTATTCCCAGATCTAAGGTCTACAAGGCTAGTATCTATTCCCAGATCTAAGGTCTACAAGGCTAGTATCTATTCCCACGTCTAAATTCTACAAGGCATTATCTATTCCCAGGTCTAAGGTCTACAAGGCATTATCTATTCCCAGGTCTAAGGTCTACAAGGCATTATCTATTCCCAGGTCTAAGGTCTACAAGGCATTATCTATTCCCAGGTCTAAGGTCTACGAGGCATTATCTATTCCCAGGTCTAAGGTCTACGAGGCATTATCTATTCCCAGGTCTAAGGTCTACGAGGCATTATCTATTCCCAGGTCTAAGGTCTACAAGTCATTATCTATTCCCAGGTCTAAGGTCTACAAGGCATTATCTATTCCCAGTTATAAGGTCTACAAGGCATTATCTAATCCAAGGTCTAAGGTCTACAAGGCATTATCTATCCCCAGGTCTAAGGTCTACAAGGCATTATCTATTCCCAGGTCTAAGGTCTACAAGGCATTATCTATTCCCAGGTCTAAGCCCTATGAGGCTATTGTCTATTCCCAGGTCTAAGGTCTACAACGCATTATCTATTCCCAGGTCTAAGGTCTACAAGGCATTATCTATTCCCAGGTCTAAGGTCTACGAGGCATTATCTATTCCCAGGTCTAAGGTCTACGAGGCATTATCTATTCCCAGGTCTAAGGTCTACGAGGCATTATCTATTCCCAGGTCTAAGGTCTACAAGTCATTATCTATTCCCAGGTCTAAGGTCTACAAGGCATTATCTATTCCCAGTTATAAGGTCTACAAGGCATTATCTAATCCAAGGTCTAAGGTCTACAAGGCATTATCTATCCCCAGGTCTAAGGTCTACAAGGCATTATCTATTCCCAGGTCTAAGGTCTACAAGGCATTATCTATTCCCAGGTCTAAGCCCTATGAGGCTATTGTCTATTCCCAGGTCTAAGGTCTACAACGCATTATCTATTCCCAGGTCTAAGGTCTACAAGGCATTATCTATTCCCAGGTCTAAGGTCTACGAGGCTTCCTCTTCCTCCCATCTCTCTTTGACGCATGAATGTGGAGACGTCGTAGTGAGAGTTGTCCTGGGAAAGAATCTCCCCTAACTATTCTTCTGGTTGGCACCTTAGTCTTTCGTCTTGCCCATTCACGTTCTGAATAGCACACATACACAATCCATGTCTCAATGCTTAAATATCCTTCGTTAACACGTCTCCTCCCCCTCATCTACACTGATTTGAAGTGGATTTAACAAGTGACATTAATAAGGGATCATAGCTTTCAGCTGGATTCACCTGGTTAGTCTATGTCATTTTCTCTCTTTCTCCCTCTCTCTGTCTCTGTCTCTGTCTCTGTCTCTGTCTCTGTCTCTGTCTCTGTCTCTGTCTCTTTCTCTGTGTGTGTGTGTGACCTCTGCCAGCTTGCAGGCCAGGCTTGAGAGAACGGGGTTCTCTACGTTGGGTGACCTGCAAGAGGAGACTGAGTGGAAATCTGCCACTGCTGCACTACCGGGCTGTTTCAGAGAGCTGCTGGGGAGCAGGCAGAGACTGGACCGTGTAACAACAAATGACACTGACCTACCTTCTTTCACCATTGCTTCCGCTGCAAGGGAACATCAGGAGGGAGAAGGAATGATCCTATTTTTCAAGACTCCGGAGCTGGGGGCCTTTTGAACAGCCATCAAAAAGGTTCTTTACGTGGTGGCTGTGAAGGTGGCTCAGAACGACCATCTGATGGCCTGAGGGCAACGGGGTGGCTGTAGAAGTGGCTCAGAATGACCATCTGATGGGCTGAGGGCAACGGGGTGGTTGAGGTCATTAGTAACAGGGTTTTCTCTGAGAGGATGTTGGCGCTCCCTGTATAAGCCTCCCATAGAGAAGCGTACGTGCAGTTTTTTTCTTGTTCCAGGCTGGTAGGGGTGTTTTCTGTCCTGGGTGGGTGGTGTACAGGCCTATAGTTGGGGCTGTCTCAGCAGCCCATCTTTGTCTGTCTGTCTGTCTGTCTGTCTGTCTGTCTGTCTGTCTGTCTGTCTGTCTGTCTGTCTGTGAGAGGAGATTGTAACTTGTTTTAATTATTTTATATCACCTTTATTTAACCAGGTAAGCCAGTTGAGAACAAGTTCTCATTTACAACTGCGACCTGGCCAAGGTAAAGCAAAGCAGTGCGACAAAAACAACACAGAGTTACACATGGAATAAACAAGCGTACAGTCAATAACACAACAGAAAAATCTGTGTACAGTGTGAGGTAAGGAGGTAAGGCAATAAATAAGCTAATAGTCGCGAAATAATTACAATTTAGCAATTTACACTGGAGTGATTCATGTGCAGATGAGGATGTGCAAGTAGAAATACTGGTGTGCAAAAGAGCAGAAAAACAAAAACAAATATGGGGGAGAGGTAGGTAGTTGGTTGGATGGGCTATTTACAGATGGGCTGTGTACAGCTGCAGTGATCAGTAAGCTGCTCTGACAGCTGACGCTTAAAGTTAGAGAGGGACATATCAGTCTCCAACTTCAGTGATTTTTGCAATTCGTTCCAGTCATTGGCAGCAGAGAACTGGAAGGAAAGGGGTGTTGGCTTTGGGGGTGACCAGTGAAATGTACCTGCTGCAGAGCGTGCTACTGGTGGATGTTGCTGTGGTGACCAGTGAGCTGAGATAAGGCAGAGCTTCATCTAGAAAATACTTATAGATGACCTGGAGCCAGTGGGTTTGGCAATGAATATGTGGCGAGGGCCAGCCAATGAGAGCACACAGGTCGCAGTGGTGGGCAGTTTATGAGGCTTTGGTGACAAAACGGATGGTACTGTGATAGACTGCATCCAATTTGCTGAGTAGAGTGTTGGAGGCTATTTTGTAAATGACATCGCCGAAGTCAATGATTGGTAGGATAGTCATTTTTGAAAAGGGTATGTTTGACAGCATGAGTGAAGGAGGCATTGTTGCGGAATAGGAAGCCGATTCTAGATTTAACTTGGATTGGAGACGCTTAATGTGAGTCTGGAAGGAGAGTTTACAGTCTAACCAGACACCTAGGTATTTGTAGTTGTCCACATATTCTAAGTCAGAACCGTCCATAGTAGTGATGCTAGTTGGGCGGGCGGGTGTTGGCAGCGATTGGTTGAAGAGCATGCATTTTGTTTTACTAACATTTAAAAGCAGTTGGAGGCCACGGAAGCAAAGTTGTATGGCGTTGAAGCTCATTTGGAGGATTGTTAACACAGTGTCCAAAGAACGGCCAGAAGTATACAGAATGGTGTCGTCTGTGTAGAGGTGGATCAAAGAATCACCAGCAGCAAGAGCGACATCATTGATGTACACAGAGACAAGAGTTGGCCGAGAATTGAACCCTGTGGGACCCCCATAGAGACTGCCAGAGGTCAGGACAACAGGCCCTCCGATTTGACACACTGAACTCTATCTGAGAAGTAGTTGGTGAACCAGGCGAGACAGTCATTAGAGAAACCAAGGCTATGGAGTCTGCTGATTAGAATACGGTGATTGACAGAGTTGAAAGCCTTGGCCAGGTCGATGAAGACGGCTGCACAGTACTGTCATTTATCGATGGCGGTTACGATATCGTTTAGGACCCTGAGTGTGGCTGAGGTGCACCCGTGTCCAGCTCGGAAACCAGATTGCATAGCGGAGAAGGTACGTTGGGATTCTAAATGTTCAGTGATCTGTTTGTTCACTTGGCTTTCGAATACTTTAGAAAGGCAGGGCAAGATGGATATAGGTCTGTAACAGTTTGGGTCCAGAGTGTCTCCGATGACAACGGCCGCATTCCAATCTTTAGGAATCACAGACGATACGAAAGAGAAGTTGAACAGACTAGTAATATGGGGTTGCAATAATGGCAACGGATACTTTTAGGAAGAGAGGGTCCAGATTGTCAAGCCCAGCTGATTTGTAGGGATCCAGATAATGCAGCTCTTTCAGAACATCAGCTGTCTGGATTTGGGTGAATGAGAAGCGGGGGGGGCTTGGGCCAGTTGCTGCGGGGGGTGCAGAGCTGTTGGCCGGGGTAGGGGTAGCCAGGTGGAAAGCATGGCCAGCCGTAGAGAACTGCTTATTGACATTCTCAATTATTGTGGATTTATCAGTGGTGACAGTGTTTCCAAGCCTCAGTGCAGTGGGTAGCCGGGAGGAGGTACTCTTATTCTCCATGGACTTTACAGTGTCACAGAACTTTTTGGAACTAGTGCTGTGTCCTGACCCCGAGCCTGTCCTGACCCTGTCCCTGTACTGACCCTGAGCCTGTCTGTCCTGACCTTGACTCTGTCCTGACCTTGACCCTGTCCTGACCCTGAGCCTGTCTGTCCTGACCCTACGCCTGTCCTGACCCTGAGCATGTCCTGACCCTGAGCCTGTCCTGACCCTGAGCCTGTCCTGACCCTGAGCCTGTCCTGACCCTACGCCTGTCCTGACCCTGAGCATGTCCTGACCCTGAGCCTGTCCTGACCCTGAGCCTGTCCTGACCCTGAGCATGTCCTGACCCTGAGCCTGTCCTGACCCTGAGTCTGTCCTGACCCTGAGTCTGTCCTGACCCTGAGTCTGTCCTGACCCTGAGTCTGTCCTGACCCTACGCCTGTCCTGACCCTGAGCATGTCCTGACCCTGAGCCTGTCCTGACCCTGAGCCTGTCCTGACCCTGAGCCTGTCCTGACCCTGAGCCTGTCCTGACCCTGAGCCTGTCCTGACCCTGAGCATGTCCTGACCCTGAGTCTGAGTGTGTCCTGACCCCGAGCCTGTCCTGACCCTGAGCCTGTCCTGACCCTGAGCCTGTCCTGACCCTGTCCTGACCCTGAGCCCGTTCTGACCCTGAGCCCGTCCTGACCCTGAGCCCGTCCTGACCCTGAGCCCGTCCTGACCCTGAGCATGTCCTGACCCTGAGCCTGAGTCTGTCCTGACCCTGAGTCTGAGTGTGTCCTGACCCCGAGCCTGTCCTGACCCTGAGTCTGTCTTGACCCTGAGCCTGTCCTGACCTTGAGCCTGTCTATCTTGAGCCTGTCCTGACCCTGAGTCTGCCCTAACCCTGAGCCTGAACCTGTCCTGACCCTGAGCCTGTCCTGACCCTGAGTCTGTCCTGACCCTGAGCCTGTCCTGACCCTGAGTCTGTCCTGACCCTGAGTCTGTCCTGACCCTGAGTCTGTCCTGACCCTGAGCCTGTCCTGACCCTGAGTCTGTCCTGACCCTGACCCTGTCCTGACCCTGAGTCTGTCCTGACCCTGTCCTGACCCTGACCCTGACCCTGTCCTGACCCTGAGTCTGTCCTGACCCTGAGCCTGTCCTGACCCTGAGCCTGTCTGTCCTGACCCTGACCCTACGCCTGTCCTGACCCTGAGTCTGTCCTGACCCTGAGCCAGTCCTGACCCTGTCCTGACCCTCAGCCAGTCCTGACCCTGTCCTGACCCTGAGCCTGTCCTGACCCTGAGTCTGTCCTGACCCTGAGCCAGTCCTGACCCTGTCCTGACCCTGAGTCTGTCCTGACCCTGAGCATGTCCTGACCCTGAGCCTGAGTCTGTCCTGACCCTGAGTCTGAGTCCGCCCTGACCCCGAGCCTGTCCTGACCCCGAGCCTGTCCTGACCCTGAGCATGTCCTGACCCTGAGCCTGTCCTGACCCTGTCCTGACCCTGAGTCTGTCCTGACCCTGAGCCTGTCCTGACCCTGAGCCTGTCCTGACCCTGAGCCTGTCCTGACCCTGAGCCTGTTCTGACCCTGAGCCTGTCTTGACCCTGAGCCTGTCCTGACCTTGAGCCTGTCTATCCTGACCCTAAGTCTGCCCTGACCCTGAGCCTGTCCTGACCCTGAGTCTTTCCTGACCCTGTCCTGACCCTGAGTCTGTCCTGACCCTGAGCCTGTCCTGACCCTGACCCTGTCCTGACCCTGAGTCTGCCCTGACCCTGAGCCTGTCCTGACCCTGAGTCTGCCCTGACCCTGACCCTGTCCTGACCCTGACCCTGTCCTGACCCTGACCCTGTCCTGACCCTGAGTCTGCCCTGACGCTGAGTCTGTCCTGACCCTGTCCTGATCCTGAGTCTGCCCTGACCCTGAGCCTGTCCTGACCCTGAGTCTTTCCTGACCCTGTCCTGACCCTGAGTCTGTCCTGACCCTGAGCCTGTCCTGACCCTGACCCTGTCCTGACCCTGAGTCTGCCCTGACCCTGACCCTGTCCTGATCCTGAGTCTGTCCTGACCCTGAGTCTGTCCTGACCTTGACCCTGACCCTGAGTCTGCCCTGACCCTGAGTCTGTCCTGACCCTGTCCTGATCCTGAGTCTGTCCTGACCCTGACCCTGTCCTGACCCTGAGCCTGTCCTGATCCTGAGTCTGTCCTGACCCTGAGCCTGTCCTGACCCTGAGCTTGTCTGTCCTGACCCTGAGCCGAAATGCCGTCCTGTACCTGCCTGACTGGATAACGAACCTCTACCTGCCCTCAACCTGCCATTTGCCTATCCCCTTGTGTTATAATAAATACCAGAGATTGGAACTATCCACCTCCTGTGTCTGCATCTGGGTATTCTCCTGAGCAAGGTCCAATGTAGTACACTATAAAGAGAATAGGTGTGTAATTTTGGGATGCGTCCTTAGACTGAAGATGAATTAGCTTGAACAGCAGCCATGACGTCATAATGCCATAACATTATGACATAATGTCATAACATTATGACATGACGTCATAATGCTGGTTGAATTCCAAATGGCACCTTAGTCCCTATATATTGTTCTATGTAGGGCCCTGGTCCAAAGTAGTACATTTCAGGGACTAGGGTGTCATTTGGGAGACAGCCCTGTCTGTAGTGAACTGATGAGCTAATAAACATTGGGACATCTCCTCGTGTCCCCGGGCCAACATCAGAGTGGATGAGTATATATATATGTGTGTGTGTGTGTGTGTGTGTGTGTGTGTGTGTGTGTGTGTGTGTGTGTGTGTGTGTGTGTGTGTGTGTGTGTGTGTGTGTGTGTGTGTGTGTGTGTGTGTGTGTGTGTGTGTGTGTGTGTGTGTGTGTGAGAGTGACTTGAGGCTGGGTTTTATACTATTGGTGATGAGATGGGCTTGATCATGCAATCTCTCTGAACAAAAACACTTTGGAGGAGGAAGGAGCGACACTGCTGTGTGTCTGAGCGCATTATTGCGCCCGTACCTGGATGTATGAGTGTTTATAAGTGTGTGTAAAATAGCAAAGAATGTTGACGCGTACTTGTGAAACATCTCATTCCAAAATCAGGCGCATTAATATAGAGTTTGTCCACCTTTTCCTGATATAACAGCCTCCACTCTTCTGGGAAGGCTTTCCAATAGATGTTGGAACATTGTTGAGGGGACTTGCTACCATTCAGCCACAAGAGCGTTAGTGAGGTCACTCAATGTCCATAACTCCAGGTCCATAGTGATATGTAACTCCAGGTCCATAGGGATATGTAACTCCAGGTCCATAACTCCAGGTCCAAAGTGATATGTAACTCCAGGTCCATAGAGATATGTATCTCCAGGTCCATAGTGATATGTAAATCCATGTCCATAACTCCAGGTCCATAGAGATATGTAACTCCATGTCCATAACTCCAGGTCCATAGAGATATGTAAATCCATGTCCATAACTCCAGGTCCATAGAGATATGTAACTCCATGTCCATAACTCCAGGTCCATAGAGATATGTAACTCCAGGTCCATAGTGATATGTAACTCCAGGTCCATAGTGATATGTATCTCCAGGTCCATAGAGATATGTAACTCCAGGTCCATAGTGATATGTATCTCCAGGTCCATAGAGATATGTAACTCCAGGTCCATAGTGATATGTAACTCCAGGTCCATAGAGATATGTAACTCCAGGTCCATAACTCCAGGTCCATAGTGATATGTAACTCCAGGTCCATAGAGATATGTAACTCCAGGTCCATAGAGATATGTAACTCCAGGTCCATAACTCCAGGTCCATAGTGATATGTAACTCCAGGTCCATAGAGATATGTAACTCCAGGTCCATAGAGATATGTAACTCCCTGTCCATAGTGATATGTAACTCCAGGTCCATAACTCCAGGTCCATAGTGATATGTAACTCCAGGTCCATAACTCCAGGTCCATAGTGATATGTAACTCCAGGTCCATAGTGACATGTAACTCCAGGTCCATAACTCCAGGTCCATAGTGATATGTAACTCCAGGTCCATAGTGATATGTAACTCCAGGTCCATAGTGATATGTAACTCCAGGTCCATAACTCCAGGTCCATAGAGATATGTAACTCCAGGTCCATAACTCCAGGTCCATAGTGATATGTAACTCCAGGTCCATAGTGATATGTAACTCCAGGTCCATAGTGATATGTAACTCCAGGTCCATAGAGATATGTAACTCCAGGTCCATAGAGATATGTAACTCCAGGTCTATAACTCCAGGTCCATAGTGATATGTAACTCCAGGTCCATAGTGATATGTAACTCCAGGTCCATAGGGATATGTAACTCCAGGTCCATAGAGATATGTAGCTCCAGGTTCATAGAGATATGTAACTCCAGGTCCATAACTCCAGGTCCATAGTGATATGTAACTCCAGGTCCATAGAGATATGTAACTCCAGGTCCATAACTCCAGGTCCATAGTGATATGTAACTCCAGGTCCATAGTGATATGTCACTCCAGGTCCATAGAGATATGTAACTCCAGGTCCATAGAGATATGTAACTCCAGGTCCATAGTGATATGTAACTCCAGGTCCATAACTCCAGGTCCATAACTCCAGGTCCATAGAGATATGTAACTCCAGGTCCATAGAGATATGTAACTCCAGGTCCATAGTGATATGTAACTCCAGGTCCATAACTCCAGGTCCATAGTGATATGTAACTCCAGGTCCATAGAGATATGTAACTCCAGGTCCATAACTCCAGGTCCATAACTCCAGGTCCATAGAGATATGTAACTCCAGGTCCATAGAGATATGTAACTCCAGGTCCATAGTGATATGTTACTCCAGGTCCATAGAGATATGTAACTCCAGGTCCATAACTCCAGGTCCATAGGGATATGTAACTCCAGGTCCATAGGGATATGTAACTCCAGGTCCATAGTGATATGTAACTCCAGGTCCATAACTCCAGGTCCATAGAGATAAGTAACTCCAGGTCCATAGTGATATGTAACTCCAGGTCCATAACTCCAGGTCCATAGGGATATGTAACTCCAGGTCCATAGAGATATGTAACTCCAGGTCCATAGTGATTTGTAACTCCAGGTCCATAACTCCAGGTCCATAGAGATAAGTAACTCCAGGTCCATAGTGATATGTAACTCCAGGTCCATAACTCCAGGTCCATAGGGATATGTAGCTCCAGGTCCATAACTCCAGGTCCATAGTGATATGTAACTCCAGGTCCATAGAGATATGTAACTCCAGGTCCATAGTGATATGTAACTCCCTGTCCATAGTGATATGTAACTCCAGGTCCATAGAGATATGTAACTCCAGGTCCATAGAGATATGTAACTCCAGGTCCATAACTCCATGTCCATAGAGATATGTAACTCCAGGTCCATAGGGATATGTAACTCCAGGTCCATAGAGATATGTAACTCCAGGTCCATAGAGATATGTAACTCCAGGTCCATAGAGATATGTAACTCCAGGTCCATAGAGATATGTAACTCCATGTCCATAACTCCAGGTCCATAGAGATATGTAACTCCAGGTCCATAGGGATATGTAACTCCAGGTCCATAGTGATATGTAACTCCCTGTCCATAGTGATATGTAACTCCACGTCCATAGAGATATGTAACTCCAGGTCCATAGAGATATGTAACTCCAGGTCCATAGTGATATGTAACTCCAGGTCCATAGAGATATGTAACTCCAGGTCCATAGAGATATGTAACTCCAGGTCCATAGAGATATGTAACTCCAGGTCCATAACTCCAGGTCCATAACTCCAGGTCCATAGAGATATGTAACTCCAGGTCCATAGAGATATGTAACTCCAGGTCCATAGTGATATGTAACTCCAGGTCCATAGAGATATGTAACTCCAGGTCCATAGAGATATGTAACTCCAGGTCCATAGTGAAATGTAACTCCAGGTCCATAGTGATATGTAACTCCAGGTCCATAACTCCAGGTCCATAGAGATATGTAACTCCAGGTCCATAGAGATATGTAACTCCAGGTCCATAACTCCATGTCCATAGAGATGTGTAACTCCAGGTCCATAACTCCAGGTCCATAGAGATATGTAACTCCAGGTCCATAGGGATATGTAACTCCAGGTCCATAGAGATATGTAACTCCAGGTCCATAGTGATATGTAACTCCAGGTCCATAGGGATATGTAACTCCAGGTCCATAGAGATATGTAACTCCAGGTCCATAACTCCAGGTCCATAGAGATATGTAACTCCAGGTCCATAGAGATATGTAACTCCAGGTCCATAGTGATATGTAACTCCAGGTCCATAGTGATATGTAACTCCAGGTCCATAGAGATATGTAACTCCAGGTCCATAGAGATATGTAACTCCAGGTCCATAACTCCAGGTCCATAGAGATATGTAACTACAGGTCCATAGGGATATGTAACTCCAGGTCCATAGAGATATGTAACTCCAGGTCCATAACTCCAGGTCCATAGAGATATGTAACTACAGGTCCATAGGGATATGTAACTCCAGGTCCATAGTGATATGTAACTCCCTGTCCGTAGTGATATGTAACTCCAGGTCCATAACTCCAGGTCCATAGAGATATGTAACTCCAGGTCCATAGTGATATGTAACTCCAGGTCCATAGAGATATGTAACTCCAGGTCCATAGTGATATGTAACTCCATGTCCATAGTGATATGTAACTCCAGGTCCATAGAGATATGTAACTCCAGGTCCATAACTCCAGGTCCATAGTGATATGTAACTCCAGGTCCATAGAGATATGTAACTCCAGGTCCATAGTGATATGTAACTCCAGGTCCATAGTGATATGTAACTCCAGGTCCATAGAGATATGTAACTCCAGGTCCATAGTGATATGTAACTCCAGGTCCATAGGGATATGTAACTCCAGGTCCATAGTGATATGTAACTCCATGTCCATAGGGATATGTAACTCCAGGTCCATAGGGATATGTAACTCCATGTCCATAGTGATATGTAACTCCAGGTCCATAGTGATATGTAACTCCAGGTCCATAGTTATATGTAACTCCAGGTCCATAGAGATATGTAACTCCAGGTCCATAGTGATATGTAACTCCAGGTCCATAGAGATATGTAACTCCAGGTCCATAGAGATATGTAACTCCATGTCCATAACTCCATGTCCATAGAGATATGTAACTCCAGGTCCATAGTGATATGTAACTCCAGGCCCATAGAGATTTGTAACTCCATGCCCATATAGATATGTAACTCCAGGTCCATAACTCCAGGTCCATAGTGATATGTAACTCCAGGTCCATAGGGATATGTAACTCCAGGTCCATAGTGATATGTAACTCCCTGTCCATAGGGATATGTAACTCAAGGTCCATAGAGATATGTAACTCCAGGTCCATAGAGATATGTAACTCCAGGTCCATAGAGATATGTAACTCCAGGTCCATAGAGATATGTAACTCCAGGTCCATAGTGATATGTAACTCCAGGTCCATAGGGATATGTAACTCCAGGTCCATAGGGATATGTAACTCCAGGTCCATAGGGATATGTAACTCCAGGTCCATAGTGATATGTAACTCCAGGTCCATAGAGATATGTAACTCCAGGTCCATAACTCCAGGTCCATAGTGATATGTAACTCCAGGTCAATAGTGATATGTAACTCCAGGTCCATAGAGATATGTAACTCCAGGTCCATAACTCCAGGTCCATAGTGATATGTAACTCCAGGTCCATAGAGATATGTAACTCCAGGTCCATAGTGATATGTAACTCCAGGTCCATAACTCCAGGTCCATAACTCCAGGTCCATAGAGATATGTAACTCCAGGTCCATAGAGATATGTAACTCCAGGTCCATAGTGATATGTAACTCCAGGTCCATAGGTTTATGTAACTCCAGGTCCATAGAGATATGTAACTCCAGGTCCATAGTGATATGTAACTCCAGGTCCATAGGGATATGTAACTCCATGTCCATAACTCCAGGTCCATAGAGATATGTAACTCCATGTCCATAACTCCAGGTCCATAGTGATATGGAACTCCAGGTCCATAGAGATATGTAACTCCATGTCCATAACTCCAGGTCTATAGAGATATGTAACTCCAGGTCCATAGAGATATGTAACTCCAGGTCCATAGAGATATGTAACTCCAGGTCCATAGAGATATGTAACTCCCTGTCCATAGAGATATGTAACTCAAGGTCCATAGAGATATGTAACTCCAGGTCCATAACTCCAGGTCCATAGTGATATGGAACTCCAGGTCCATAGTGATATGTAACTCCAGGTCCATAGTGATATGTAACTCCAGGTCCATAGTGATATGTAACTCCAGGTCCATAGAGATATGTAACTCCATGTCCATAACTCCAGGTCCATAGAGATATGTAACTCCAGGTCCATAGAGATATGTAACTCCAGGTCCATAGAGATATGTAACTCCAGGTCCATAGTGATATGTAACTCCAGGTCCATAGTGATATGTAACTCCAGGTCCATAGTGATATGTAACTCCAGGTCCATAGTGATATGTAACTCCAGGTCCATAGAGATATGTAACTCCTTGTCCATAACTCCAGGTCCATAGAGATATGTAACTCCAGGTCCATAGAGATATGTAACTCCAGGTCCATAGAGATATGTAACTCCAGGTCCATAACTCCAGGTCCATAGAGATATGTAACTCCAGGTCCATAGGGATATGTAACTCCATGTCCATAGAGATATGTAACTCCAGGTCCATAGAGATATGTAACTCCAGGTCCATAGTGATATGTAACTCCAGGTCCATAGAGATATGTAACTCCAGGTCCATAGAGATATGTAACTCCAGGTCCATAGGGATATGTAACTCCATGTCCATAGAGATATGTAACTCCAGGTCCATAGGGATATGTAACTCCAGGTCCATAGGGATATGTAACTCCAGGTCCATAGAGATATGTAACTCCAGGTCCATAACTCCAGGTCCATAGAGATATGTAACTCCAGGTCCATAGAGATATGTAACTCCATGTCCATAGTGATATGTAACTCCAGGTCCATAGAGATATGTAACTCCAGGTCCATAACTCCAGGTCCATAGAGATATGTAACTCCAGGTCCATAGAGATATGTAACTCCAGGTCCATAGAGATATGTAACTCCAGGTCCATAGAGATATGTAACTCCAGGTCCATAGTGATATGTAACTCCAGGTCCATAGAGATATGTAACTCCAGGTCCATAGAGATATGTAACTCCAGGTCCATAGAGATATGTAACTCCAGGTCCATAGAGATATGTAACTCCAGGTCCATAACTCCAGGTCCATAGTGATATGTATCTCCAGGTCCATAGAGATATGTAACTCCAGGTCCATAACTCCAGGTCCATAGTGATATGTAACTCCAGGTCCATAGAGATATGTAACTCCAGGTCCATAGGGATATGTAACTCCAGGTTCATAACTCCAGGTCCATAGTGATATGTAATTCCAGGTCCATAGGGATATGTATCTCCAGGTCCATAACTCCAGGTCCATAGAGATATGTAACTCCAGGTCCATAGAGATATGTAACTCCATGTCCATAGTGATATGTAACTCCAGGTCCATAGAGATATGTAACTCCAGGTCCATAACTCCAGGTCCATAGAGATATGTAACTCCAGGTCCATAGAGATATGTAACTCCAGGTCCATAGTGATATGTAACTCCAGGTCCATAGGGATATGTAACTCCATGTCCATAACTCCAGGTCCATAGAGATATGTAACTCCATGTCCATAACTCCAGGTCCATAGTGATATGGAACTCCAGGTCCATAGAGATATGTAACTCCATGTCCATAACTCCAGGTCTATAGAGATATGTAACTCCAGGTCCATAGAGATATGTAACTCCAGGTCCATAGAGATATGTAACTCCAGGTCCATAGAGATATGTAACTCCCTGTCCATAGAGATATGTAACTCAAGGTCCATAGAGATATGTAACTCCAGGTCCATAACTCCAGGTCCATAGTGATATGTAACTCCAGGTCCATAGTGATATGTAACTCCAGGTCCATAGTGATATGTAACTCCAGGTCCATAGTGATATGTAACTCCAGGTCCATAGAGATATGTAACTCCATGTCCATAACTCCAGGTCCATAGAGATATGTAACTCCAGGTCCATAGAGATATGTAACTCCAGGTCCATAGAGATATGTAACTCCAGGTCCATAGTGATATGTAACTCCAGGTCCATAGAGATATGTAACTCCAGGTCCATAGAGATATGTAACTCCAGGTCCATAACTCCAGGTCCATAGAGATATGTAACTCCAGGTCCATAGGGATATGTAACTCCATGTCCATAGAGATATGTAACTCCAGGTCCATAGAGATATGTAACTCCAGGTCCATAGTGATATGTAACTCCAGGTCCATAGAGATATGTAACTCCAGGTCCATAGAGATATGTAACTCCAGGTCCATAGGGATATGTAACTCCATGTCCATAGAGATATGTAACTCCAGGTCCATAGGGATATGTAACTCCAGGTCCATAGGGATATGTAACTCCAGGTCCATAGAGATATGTAACTCCAGGTCCATAACTCCAGGTCCATAGTGATATGTAACTCCAGGTCCATAGTGATATGTAACTCCAGGTCCATAGTGATATGTAACTCCAGGTCCATAGAGATATGTAACTCCTTGTCCATAACTCCAGGTCCATAGAGATATGTAACTCCAGGTCCATAGAGATATGTAACTCCAGGTCCATAGAGATATGTAACTCCAGGTCCATAACTCCAGGTCCATAGAGATATGTAACTCCAGGTCCATAGGGATATGTAACTCCATGTCCATAGAGATATGTAACTCCAGGTCCATAGAGATATGTAACTCCAGGTCCATAGTGATATGTAACTCCAGGTCCATAGAGATATGTAACTCCAGGTCCATAGAGATATGTAACTCCAGGTCCATAGGGATATGTAACTCCATGTCCATAGAGATATGTAACTCCAGGTCCATAGGGATATGTAACTCCAGGTCCATAGGGATATGTAACTCCAGGTCCATAGAGATATGTAACTCCAGGTCCATAACTCCAGGTCCATAGAGATATGTAACTCCAGGTCCATAGAGATATGTAACTCCATGTCCATAGTGATATGTAACTCCAGGTCCATAGAGATATGTAACTCCAGGTCCATAACTCCAGGTCCATAGAGATATGTAACTCCAGGTCCATAGAGATATGTAACTCCAGGTCCATAGAGATATGTAACTCCAGGTCCATAGAGATATGTAACTCCAGGTCCATAGTGATATGTAACTCCAGGTCCATAGAGATATGTAACTCCAGGTCCATAGAGATATGTAACTCCAGGTCCATAGAGATATGTAACTCCAGGTCCATAGAGATATGTAACTCCAGGTCCATAACTCCAGGTCCATAGTGATATGTATCTCCAGGTCCATAGAGATATGTAACTCCAGGTCCATAACTCCAGGTCCATAGTGATATGTAACTCCAGGTCCATAGAGATATGTAACTCCAGGTCCATAGGGATATGTAACTCCAGGTTCATAACTCCAGGTCCATAGTGATATGTAATTCCAGGTCCATAGGGATATGTATCTCCAGGTCCATAACTCCAGGTCCATAGTGATATGTAACTCCAGGTCCATAGGGATATGTAACTCCAGGTCCATAACTCCAGGTCCATAGAGATATGTAACTCTGTTACGTTTGCGATGGGGAGTCGGGAAGCAAGTTCAGGGAGTGAATCATTTAATAAATAAATGAAAACATAATACAAAACAAGAAACACGAAACACACAGACACATGAAACAGAAACAATAAGGCCTGGGGGAAGGAACCAAAGGTGGTGTCATAAACAGGGCATTTAATCATAGCGGTGATGGAGGCCAGGTGAGTGTCATTGACACAGCAGAACGACGGGGAACGGCGAGATAAACACAGAGAAGTACTGAATTCCTGAGAAGACAATGAATCCTTTTGAATAGTGTGTTGATAAAATATCGGTTGAGGTTTTGGCACGCCCACAGGCTCGGTAACTCCTCCATTACTTCAGGTGAACCTGAGGCGACCGCCGCAGAGACAGACGCACAGATGTGGAGGTCGGCGCTACATGACGTTACCCTGCAGCTGATGGAAGGAATAGTAATGTCACTACACAGGAGATGTCTCTACCCTCACACTACACAGGAGATGTCTCTACCCTCACACTACACAGGAGATGTCTCTACCCTCACACTACACAGGAGATGTCTCTACCACCACACCTCACACTACACAGGAGATGTCTCTACCACCACACCTCACACTACACAGGAGATGTCTCTACCACCATACTACACAGGAGATGTCTCTACCACCATACGTCACATGATTTCCAGATATACCAGAAAGGGACAGGAGTGGGAAACATACACAACGTTTTCACTCTTCTCCTTATCTCTCTCTCTCTCTCTTTATCTCTCTCCCTCTTCTCCTTATCTCTCTCCGTCTTCTCCTTATCTCTCTCCGTCTTCTCCTTATCTCTATCCCTCTTCTCCTTATCTCTCTCTCTCCTTATCTCTCTCCCTCTTCTCCTTATCTCTCTCCGTATTTTCCTTATCTCTCTCCGTCTTCTCCTTATCTCTCTCTCCTCTCCTTATCTCTCTCTCTCCTTATCTCTCTCCGTCTTCTCCTCATCTCTCTCCCCCTTATCTCTTTCATTCTTCTCCTTATCTCTCTCCATATTCTCCTTATCTCTCCGTCTTCTCCCTATCTCTCTCTCTCCTCTCCTTATCTTGCTCTCTCCTCTCCTTCTCTCTCTCTCTCCTCTCCTTATCTCTTTCATTCTTCTCCTTATGTCACTCACTATTCTCCTTATCACTCTCCCTCTTCTCGCTTTCCTTCTTCTCCTTATCTTTCTCCCTCTTCTCCTTATCTCTCTCTTACTTGTCCACATCCCTCTCCCTTCTCTCCCTTTGTTTCTCACCCTCTTCTCATCTCTCCCTACCTCTCTCCCCCTCTCCCTATTCCCCCCTCTCTCCACTTCTCTCCCCCTCTCCCTATTCCCCCCCTCTCTCCACTTCTCTCCCCCTCTCTCTTCCCCTATCTCTCCCCCTGTTCATTTCTCACCACTCTCCATATCTCTTTCCCCAGTCTCTATGGGGTGTAATGAGATTTTGTGAATGGGCCATTTGTGGTCCCACAGAGTCTAGATGAATCACACTACATATGTTCCACAGAGTCAAGGAGTTGACCGAATAGTGTTACGTAATGCCTGTGTATGTCGCCTCACACACAAATGCGCACGCACACATGCACACACACTCATACACACACTAGGTACGTGATATATGTACTGGCTAGTCTTGAGAACGAGAGAAGCATAGAAAGGCTATTGGTTCTGACGGCTAATAAACGTTTCTGGTGGGGAGGGAGGTGGAGAGAGAGATAACTTTGTCCTTGGCTTGCTCATAACCTCTTCAGAATCACTCAGTGAATCAGCCATTGCCATTACTCATACTAGGGGCAGCCGCTATGATACTGTTTTCAAATACCCTTGGAGGTGCCTGTGTGAGAGAGAAGCACTTCAGAGAAAATTGAGTAAAATAGTTGTCTCTCTGTCTCTCTCTCTACCTCTCTCTCTCTCTATGTCTCTCTCTCTGTCTCTCTCTCTCTCTCTCTCTCTCTCTCTCTCTCTCTCTCTCTCTCTCTCTCTCTCTGTCTCTCTCTCTCTTTCTCTCTCTCTCTCTCTCTCGTTCTCTCTCTCTTGTTCTCTCTCTCTGTCTCTCTGTCTCTCTCTCTCTCTCTCTCGTTCTCTCTCTCTCTCTCTCTCTCTCTCTCTCTCTCTCTCTCTCTCTCTCTCTCTCTCTCTCTCTCTCTCGTTCTCTCTCTCTTTCTATCTATCTATCTATCTCTCTCTCTCTCTCTCTCTCTCGTTCTCTCTCTCTCTCTCTCGTTCTCTCTCTCTTTCTCTCTCTCTCTCTCTCTCTCGTTCTCTCTCTCTCTCTCTCTTTCTCTATCTCTCCCTCTCTCTCTCTCTCTCTCTCTCTCTCTCTCTCTCTCTCTCTCTCTCTCTCTCGGGTACCTAAGTTGAAACATGCTCCATTCTTGGAAGTACTGAAGTACTGTATTTCCTAAAGAGCAATTTGTTTGTGGTTTCCCTTGTTCCAAACAAGCTCAGTCAGACAAGGCAGAGAGCTAGGGGCGGGCTGTGAGCTGCTTTGAAGTCTGGTGTTGTCTATGACTGGTGTCTTTTGGGAACTGGTCAAAATACGTGCACTATATATGGAATAGGGTGCCAAAGGGCTCTGATCTAAA
Organism: Salvelinus fontinalis; assembly: GCF_029448725.1. NCBI lineage: Eukaryota > Metazoa > Chordata > Actinopteri > Salmoniformes > Salmonidae > Salvelinus > Salvelinus fontinalis. Next base: position 4,259,325 of record NC_074696.1, read on the forward strand.
GTAATGCACTATGTAGGGAATAGGGTGCCATTTGGAAGGATAACCACTGACTTTAATAGTGACAATCCCTTTCCGCTTGGATCGGTGCTCCATTATTAATGTCTTGCTCAGCAGTGGGTGCTGTCTCCAGCACCTATCTGGGTCCCACCAGGCATGACCAGTCGCTCATTTACTGATAAGATATGGTACAGATCAGTGGTCATTTTCACTAGTTAAATATGTGGCCCAGATTGAGTAAGTCCTCCTATAGACAGTCCAGAACATGTTAGTGGTGATGGTTGACTAAGTCCTCCTATAGACAGTCCAGAGCATGTTAGTGGTGATGGTTGACTAAGTCCTCCTATAGACAGTCCAGAACATGTCATGTTAGTGGTGATGGTTGACTAAGTCCTCCTATAGACAGTCCAGAGCATGTCATGTTAGTGGTGATGGTTGACTAAGTCCTCCTATAGACAGTCCAGAACATGTCATGTGAGTGGTGATTGGTTGACTAAGTCCTCCTATAGACAGTCCAGAACATGTAATGTGAGTGGTGATGGTTGACTAAGTCCTCCTATAGACAGTCCAGAACATGTTAGTGGGGATAGTTGACTAAGTCCTCCTATAGACAGTCCAGAGCATGTCATGTGAGTGGTGATAGTTGACTAAGTCCTCCTATAGACAGTCCAGAGCATGTCATGTGAGTGGTGATGGTTGAAAGTAACTAACGGACGGTTCTAGAAGACATAACGGACGGTTCTAGAAGACAGAACAGACGGTTCTAGAAGACAGAACGGGATAGAAGGACGGACGGTTCCAGGAGAACAAATAGAACATGGATAGAATTCTATAAATAACTTATATTACCTTGTGTTACCTTTTATTACATTATGTTACCTATTGTTACCTTATATTACCTTATATTACCTTATGTTACCTTATATTACCTTATGTTACCTAATGTTACCTTATGTAACCTTATATTACCTTATGTTACCTAATGTTACCTTATGTAACCTTATATTACCTTATGTTACCTATTGTTACCTTATATTACCTTATATTACCTTATGTTACCTTATATTACCTTATATTATCCTATGTTATATTGTTACCTTCTTTTACCTTATGTTTGTCACGACTTCCTCTGAAGTCGGTTCCTCTCCTTGTTCGGGCGGCGTTCAGCGGTCAACGTCACCAGTCTTCTAGCCATCGCCGATCCACCTTTAATTTTCCATTTGTTTTGACTTGTTTTCCCAAACACCTGGTTTACATTTCCCTCATTAATTGTTGTGTAAAATTGTTCGTTACGTTTATTGTGTGACGCGTCAGGCTGGTTTTCCCGGGTAATGTTTTGAACCCGTGGTATTGTTTTGAACCCGTGGTATTGTTTTGATCCAGTGCTATTGTTTTGATCCAGTGCTATTGTTTTGAACCCGTGGTATTGTTTTGAACCCGTGGTATTGTTTTGATCCAGTGCTATTGTTTTGAACCCGTGGTATTGTTTTGATCCAGTGCTATTGTTTTGAACCCGTGGTATTGTTTTGATCCAGTGCTATTGTTTTGAACCCGTGGTATTGTTTTGATCCAGTGCTATTGTTTTGAACCCGTGGTATTGTTTTGATCCAGTGCTATTGTTTTGAACCCGTGGTATTGTTTTGATCCAGTGCTATTGTTTTGAACCCGTGGTATTGTTTTGATCCAGTGCTATTGTTTTGAACCCGTGGTATTGTTTTGATCCAGTGCTATTGTTTTGAACCCGTGGTATTGTTTTGATCCAGTGCTATTGTTTTGAACCCGTGGTATTGTTTTGATCCAGTGCTATTGTTTTGATCCAGTGCTATTGTTTTGAACCCGTGGTATTGTTTTGATCCAGTGCTATTGTTTTGAACCCGTGGTATTGTTTTGATCCAGTGCTATTGTTTTGAACCCGTGGTATTGTTTTGATCCAGTGCTATTGTTTTGAACCCGTGGTATTGTTTTGATCCAGTGCTATTGTTTTGATCCAGTGCTATTGTTTTGAACCCGTGGTATTGTTTTGATCCAGTGCTATTGTTTTGAACCCGTGGTATTGTTTTGAACCCGTGGTATTGTTTTGAACCCGTGGTATTGTTTTGATCCAGTGCTATTGTTTTGAACCCGTGGTATTGTTTTGATCCAGTGCTATTATTTTGAACCCGTGGTATTGTTTTGATCCAGTGCTATTGTTTTGATCCAGTGCTATTGTTTTGATCCAGTGCTATTGTTTTGATCCAGTGCTATTGTTTTGATCCAGCGCTATTGTTTTGATCCAGTGCTATTGTTTTGATCCAGTGCTATTGTTTTGATCCAGTGCTATTGTTTTGATCCAGTGCTATTGTTTTGATCCAGTGCTATTGTTTTGATCCAGTGCTATTGTTTTGATCCAGTGCTATTGTTTTGAACCTGTGGTATTGTTTTGATCCAGTGCTATTGTTTTGAACCCGTGGTATTGTTTTGATCCAGTGCTATTGTTTTGAACCCTTGGTATTGTTTTGATCCAGTGCTATTGTTTTGATCCAGTGCTATTGTTTTGAACCCGTGGTATTGTTTTGATCCAGTGCTATTGTTTTGAACCCGTGGTATTGTTTTGATCCAGTGCTATTGTTTTGAACCCGTGGTATTGTTTTGATCCAGTGCTATTGTTTTGAACCCGTGGTATTGTTTTGATCCAGTGCTATTGTTTTGATCCAGTGCTATTGTTTTGAACCCGTGGTATTGTTTTGATCCAGTGCTATTGTTTTGAACCTGTGGTATTGTTTTGAACCCGTGGTATTGTTTTGAACCCGTGGTATTGTTTTGATCCAGTGCTATTGTTTTGAACCCGTGCTATTGTTTTGATCCAGTGCTATTGTTTTGAACCCTTGGTATTGTTTTGATCCAGTGCTATTGTTTTGATCCAGTGCTATTGTTTTGATCCAGTGCTATTGTTTTGATCCAGTGCTATTGTTTTGATCCAGTGCTATTGTTTTGATCCAGTGCTATTGTTTTGATCCAGTGCTATTGTTTTGATCCAGTGCTATTGTTTTGATCCAGTGCTATTGTTTTGATCCAGTGCTATTGTTTTGAACCCGTGGTATTGTTTTGATCCAGTGCTATTGTTTTGAACCCGTGGTATTGTTTTGATCCAGTGCTATTGTTTTGAACCCGTGGTATTGTTTTGATCCAGTGCTATTGTTTTGATCCAGTGCTATTGTTTTGATCCAGTGCTATTGTTTTGATCCAGTGCTATTGTTTTGAACCCGTGGTATTGTTTTGATCCAGTGCTATTGTTTTGAACCCGTGGTATTGTTTTGATCCAGTGCTATTGTTTTGATCCAGTGCTATTGTTTTGAACCTGTGGTATTGTTTTGATCCAGTGCTATTGTTTTGAACCCGTGGTATTGTTTTGATCCAGTGCTATTGTTTTGAACCCGTGGTATTGTTTTGATCCAGTGCTATTGTTTTGATCCAGTGCTATTGTTTTGAACCCGTGGTATTGTTTTGATCCAGTGCTATTGTTTTGAACCCGTGGTATTGTTTTGATCCAGTGCTATTGTTTTGAACCCGTGGTATTGTTTTGATCCAGTGCTATTGTTTTGAACCCGTGGTATTGTTTTGATCCAGTGCTATTGTTTTGATCCAGTGCTATTGTTTTGAACCCGTGGTATTGTTTTGATCCAGTGCTATTGTTTTGAACCTGTGGTATTGTTTTGAACCCGTGGTATTGTTTTGAACCCGTGGTATTGTTTTGATCCAGTGCTATTGTTTTGAACCCGTGCTATTGTTTTGATCCAGTGCTATTGTTTTGAACCCGTGGTATTGTTTTGATCCAGTGCTATTGTTTTGATCCAGTGCTATTGTTTTGATCCAGTGCTATTGTTTTGATCCAGTGCTATTGTTTTGATCCAGTGCTATTGTTTTGATCCAGTGCTATTGTTTTGATCCAGTGCTATTGTTTTGATCCAGTGCTATTGTTTTGATCCAGTGCTATTGTTTTGAACCCGTGGTATTGTTTTGATCCAGTGCTATTGTTTTGAACCCGTGGTATTGTTTTGATCCAGTGCTATTGTTTTGAACCCGTGGTATTGTTTTGATCCAGTGCTATTGTTTTGATCCAGTGTTATTGTTTTGATCCAGTGCTATTGTTTTGATCCAGTGCTATTGTTTTGATCCAGTGCTATTGTTTTGATCCAGTGCTATTGTTTTGATCCAGTGCTATTGTTTTGATCCAGTGCTATTGTTTTGATCCAGTGCTATTGTTTTGAACCCGTGGTATTGTTTTGATCCAGTGCTATTGTTTTGAACCCGTGGTATTGTTTTGATCCAGTGCTATTGTTTTGATCCAGTGCTATTGTTTTGATCCAGTGCTATTGTTTTGAACCCGTGGTATTGTTTTGATCCAGTGCTATTGTTTTGATCCAGTGCTATTGTTTTGATCCAGTGCTATTGTTTTGAACCCGTGGTATTGTTTTGATCCAGTGCTATTGTTTTGAACCCGTGGTATTGTTTTGAACCCGTGGTATTGTATTGAACCCGTGGTATTGTATTGAACCCGTGGTATTGTATTGAACCCGTGGTATTGTTTTGATCCAGTGCTATTGTTTTGATCCAGTGCTATTGTTTTGAACCCGTGGTATTGTTTTGAACCCGTGGTATTGTTTTGAACCCGTGGTATTGTTTTGAACCCGTGGTATTGTATTGATCCCGTGGTATTGTTTTGATCCAGTGCTATTGTTTTGAACCCGTGGTATTGTTTTGAACCCGTGGTATTGTATTGAACCCGTGGTATTGTATTTAACCCGTGGTATTGTATTGAACCCGTGGTATTGTTTTGATCCAGTGCTATTGTTTTGATCCAGTGCTATTGTTTTGAACCCGTGGTATTGTTTTGAACCCGTGGTATTGTTTTGATCGAGTGGTATTGTATTGATCCAGTGGTATTGTTTTGAACCCGTGGTATTGTATTGATCCAGTGGTATTGTTTTGATCCAGTGCTATTGTTTTGAACCAGTGGTATTGTTTTGATCCAGTGCTATTGTTTTGATCCAGTGGTATTGTTTTGAACCCGTGGTATTGTTTTGAACCCGTGGTATTGTTTTGAACCCGTGGTATTGTTTTGAACCCGTGGTATTGTTTTGAACCAGTGGTATTGTTTTGATCCAGTGGTATTGTTTTGAACCCGCGGTATTGTTTTGATCCAGTGGTATTGTTTTGAACCCGTGGTATTGTTTTGAACCCGTGGTATTGTATTGATCCAGTGGTATTGTTTTGATCCAGTGGTATTGTTTTGAACCCGTGGTATTGTTTTTAACCCGTGGTATTGTTTTGATCCAGTGGTATTGTTTTGATCCAGTGGTATTGTTTTGATCCAGTGCTATTGTTTTGAACCCGTGCTATTGTTTTGAACCCGTGCTATTGTTTTGAACCCGTGGTGTTGTTTTGAACCCGTGCTATTGTTTTGAACCCGTGCTATTGTTTTGAACCCGTGCTATTGTTTTGAACCCGTGCTATTGTTTTGAACCCGTGCTATTGTTTTGAACCCGTGCTATTGTTTTGAACCCGTGCTATTGTTTTGAACCCGTGCTATTGTTTTGAACCCGTGCTATTGTTTTGAACCCGTGCTATTGTTTTGAACCCGTGGTATTGTTTTGAACCCGTGGTATTGTTTTGAACCCGTGGTATTGTTTTGATCCCGTGGTATTGTTTTGAACCCGTGGTATTGTTTTGTTGTGCATTATTTTGTGTGACTAGGGCGCTGTTTGTTTTTTCCTTTTGGCTGGAGTGTTGTGCCGCTGTTGCGTTCGACTGTTTTGGAAGTATATTACCTTATGTTGGAAGTACACTATGTAGGAACAGACGGTTACAGGAGAACAGACGGTTCCAGGAGAACAGACGGTTCTAGAAGAACAGACGGTTCCAGAAGAACAGACGGTTCCTGAAGAACAGACGGTTCCAGGAGAACAGACGGTTCCGGGAGAACAGACGGTTCCAGAAGAACAGACGGTTCCAGGAGAACAGACGGTTCTAGAAGAACAGACGGTTCCCGGAGAACAGACGGTTTCAGGAGAACAGACGGTTCTAGAAGAACAGACGGTTCCAGAAGAACAGACGGTTCCAGGAGAACAGACGGTTCCAGGAGAACAGACGGTTCTAGAAGAACAGACGGTTCCAGGAGAACAGACGCTTCCAGGAGAACAGACGGTTCTAGAAGAACAGACGGTTCCAGAAGAACAGACGGTTCCTGAAGAACAGACGGTTCCAGGAGAACAGACGGTTCCTGAAGTACAGACGGTTCCAGGAGAACAGACGGTTCCAGGAGAACAGACGGTTCCAGGAGAACAGACGGTTCCTGAAGAACAGACGGTTCTAGAAGACAGACGGTTCCAGGAGAACAGACGGTTCCAGGAGAACAGACGGTTCTAGAAGAACAGACGGTTCCAGGAGAACAGACGGTTCTAGAAGAACAGACGGTTCTAGAATACAGAACAGACGGTTCTAGAATACAGAACAGACGGTTCTAGAAGAACAGACTATTCCAGGAGATCAAATTGAACATGGTATGCAAGGGATTGAGTTCTATAAATACCTTATATTACCTTATATTATCCTATATTACCTTATATTATCCGATATTATCCTATATTATCCTTTCACCTTATGTTACCTTATGTTACCTTATGTTACCTTATTTAACCTTATGTTACCTTATTTAACCTTATTTAACCTTATATTACCTTATGTTACCTTATATTACCTTATATTACCTTATATTACCTTATATTACCTTATATTACCTTTTGATAGCTTAATATTACGTAATTTTACCTTGTGTTACCTTGTGTTACCTTATGTTACCTTATATTACCTAATGTTACCTTATGTTACCTTATGTTACCTTATGTTACCTTTTGATAGCTTAATATTACGTTATGTTACCTTATGTTACCTTATTTTACCTAATATGACCTTATTTTGCCATATATTACCTAATATGACCTTATTTTGCCATATATTACCTTACGTTACCCTATGAAAGCTTAATATTATGTAATGTTACCTTATGTTATCTAATTTTACCATATATTACCTTACATTATTTTGTTACCTTATAAACTCAACAGAAAAGAAACGTCCTCTAGCTGTCGACTGCGTTCATTTTCAGTAAACTTAACATGTGTAAATATTTGTATGAACATAACAAGATTCAACAACTGAGACATAAACTGAACAGCTTCCACAGACATGTGACTAACAGAAATGTGTGAAATGTGTCCCTGAACAAGGGGGGGGGGATCAAAATCAAAAGTAACAGTCAGTATCTGGTGTGGCCACCAGCTGCATTAAGTACTGCAGTGCATCTTCTCCTCATGGACTGCACCAGATTTGCCAGTTCTTGCTGTGAGATGTTACCCCACTCTTCCACCAAGGCACCTGCAAGTTCCCGGACATTTATGGGGGGAATGGCCCTAGCTCTCAACCTCTGTGGTAGTTATTGTTACATATAGAGACAGATATGACACTATTGAGCAAAGACAGGTGTACATTAGACTACAAGAGAAGAAGGCGACTCTTGAGTGCATTTGCCATTCTGGAAAGAACAGGAAACCAAAGATTAAGCAGACATAAGTAAATGGCCACAGGCTGGAGGGAACAGGAAACCAAGAAATAACAGACATAATGGCCAAAGCCATAAAATACATAAATACTTAGGGGAAAGAGGAGGGGGCGACACTTAAAGTGTCTATTGTAGAGGACAGGAAACCAAAGCAAGGCCATGAGTGCATAGGACAGCTGGACATACTGAGGTCAGAGGGACACACAAAGGAGGGTCCAATGACCAACAGATGGACTTTAGACATAGTACATATATCATTCTTAGGACACGAAAGGGTCCTGCCACCATTGTAATCTAGCAGCATACCACCCTGCATACCACTACTGACTTGCTTCTGAAGCTAAGCAGGGTTGGTCCTGGTCAGGCCCTGGATGGGAGACCAGATGCTGCTGGAAGTGGTGTTGGAGGGCCAGTAGGAGGCACTCTTTCCTCTGGTCTAAAAAATATCCCAATGCCCCAGGGCAGTGATTGGGGACACTGCCCTGTGTAGGGTGCCGTCTTTCGGATGGGACGTTAAACGGGTGTCCTGACTCTCTGAGGTCATTAAAGATCCCATGGCACTTATCGTAAGAGTAGGGGTGTTAACCCCGGTGTCCTGGCTAAATTCCCAATCTGGCCCTCAAACCATCATGGTCACCTAATAATCCCCAGTTTACAATTAGCTCATTCATCCCCCTCCTCTCCCCTGTAACTATTCCCCAGGTCGTTGCTGCAAATGAGAACGTGTTCTCAGTCAACTTACCTGGTAAAATAACGGTAAAAAAATAAATAAATAAATAAAATCAAGAGCGGATACAGGCGTTTTTGGGCATGAACAAGAAGGAAGCCTGAACTGAAAGATAATGGTGGCAGATGACTCATTAACAAGTCCAATACAGCAAATGAAAGGTACACATCTTGTGAATCCAGCCAACATGTCCGATTTTTTAAATGTTTTACAGCGAAAGCAGCACGTATATTTATGTTAGCTCACCACCAAATACAAAAAAGGACAGACATTTTTCACAGCACAGGTAGCATGCACAAAGCCAACCTAACTAACCAAGAACCAACCAAACTAACCAAGAAACAACTTCATCAAATGACAGTCTTATAACATGTTATACAATAAATCTATGTTTTGTTCGCACCGAAGCAGCCAGAGTAATTACAGACACCAACGTCAAATACCTAAATACTCATCATAAAACATTTCTGAAAAATATATGGTGTACAGCAAATGAAAGACAGGCATCTTGTGATTCCAGCCAATATTTCTGATTTATTAAGTGTTTTACAGCGAAAACACAATATAGCATTATAATAGCTTACCACAATAGCCAGAAACACAAGCCATTTACCAGCAGCGAAAGTTAGCGATCGTAACAAACCAGCAAAAGATATATAATTTTTGACTAACCTTGATAAGCTTCATCAGATGACAGTCCTGTAACATCAGGTTATACATACACTTATGTTTTGTAAGAAAATTTGCATATTTAGAGCTGAAATCAGTGGTTATACATTGTGCTAACGTAGCATCTTTTTCCAAGAACGTCCGGATATTTTTCTGACTCTCACATATTCTGACCAAATAACTATTCATAGACATTACTAAAAAATACATGTTGCATAGGAAATGATAGATACACTAGTTCTTAATGCAATCGCAGTGTTAGAATTCTAAAAATAACTTCATTATGACATAAGGCTTACGTTATAGCGAGGGTACCCAAAATCTGGGCGCAAAACTAATAGTACACAGTTCGACAGATATATGAAATAGCATCATAAAATGGGTCCTACTTTTGATGAGCTTCCATCAGAATGTTGTACAAGAGGTCCTTTGTCAAGAACAATCGTTGTTTGGATTTAGAACGTCATTTTTCCCTCTTGAATTAGCAAGCGCACTAGCCAAGTGGCGCGAAGCTCTCCTTCCTGAACAAAGGCACACAACGCAACACGCCTAACGTCCCGAATAAATTTCAATAATCTAATAAAACTATATTGAAAAAACATACTTTACGATGATATTGTCACATGTATCAAATAAAATCAAAGCCGGAGATAGTAGTCGCCTATAACGACCTGGCAATTCCAGGTCCATCTTCGCACTTTCCAGAAAACAGGAAATGGGTGACACGTCATTCCAAGAGGTTTTATTCCACCTCAGACCAAGATAAACACTCCTTTTCTTCTCTCACTGCCTCTTGACATCTAGGGGAAGGTGTATGACGTGCATGTATACTAATACGTATCATGCCCATTTATAGGCAGGACCTAGAACAGAGCATCGTTTTCAGACTTTCCACTTCCTGGTCAGGAAGTTTGTGCCAAATGAGTTCTGTTTTACTCACAGATATATTTCAAACGGTTTTAGAAACTAGAGAGTGTTTTCTATCCAATAGTAATAATAATATGCATATTGTACGAGCAAGAATTGAGTAAGAGGCCGCTGTAACGGCGGTCCTCCTCCTCTTCATCTTCGGAAGAGGAGGAGTATTGAGGGAACCAAGGCGCAGCGAAGTTTGAACACATATTTATTTAACAAAACAAGAAAACGATCGTGAAGCTAAATAAACGATGTGCACACACAGGCTACAAACGTTTAACATAGACACGAACTTGAATAAACTAACAAAACAACAAAACGGTGTAGACAGACCTATACGACGAACTTACATCAAAACAAGAAGAACGCACGAAATAGGACAATTAGACTACACAAACCGAGCAAACCGTAACAGTCCCGTATGGTGCAAACAATTACACAGACACGGAAGACAATCACCCACAACGAACACTGTGACAACGCCTACCTAAATATGACTCTTAATTAGAGGAACGCCAAACACCTGCCTCTAATTAAAACCTGTTGGGGATGGGGGCGCTGTTTAGACTATTTATGCTAATTTGGCTAATTTTTTAAACGGCTTCCCACAAAATCCTTGATCGTACAATATGCATATTATTATTATTATTGGATAGAAAACAGTCTATAGTTTCTATAGGAGTTGAAATTTTGTCTCTAAGTGGAACAGAGCCCATTCTACAGCAATTTCCCTGACATGGAGTCAGATTTGAGAAATGTTGGCCACTTTTCTGAAGTCAGTTAAAAGGGCACTGTCGTTGCTATGACTATACGGACACTTCTTACGTCTTCCCCTGGATGCCTTTACGTGATGACGATTCCAATGGGGTCGATTGCGCGTTCACAGGCACTACAAATGAAAAAAACCTTTAGCTAGCAAGTCTTTTCTTGCTGCGTAACGCGCGTGGAAGACACCGACCCTCTCCTGTTCCAAGCGTTAGTTTAGCCTGTTATATTTCTCCGGTCATCTTTTCACTCGTTATAGGAGTTAAAAACATCATAAGGTAGTTAATTTAAAGCGTTTTATAGCAATTTATATCCGTTTAGTGCGATTTTGGGACATTTATTTTTGCAACGATGTGAAAAGTTGGGCACGCTTTTCAGTTCATCCCGAACGCAGTTGACATTTCCACATGGCAAGAGGACAGCTTTCCACCAAAAGACGATTTCTCCCAAGAAAGGATCCTTTGCCCAAGATACTGATGGAAGAACAGCTCAAGGTAGGACATTTTTATTATGATAAATCGTGTTTCTGTCGAAACATTTTAGTGGCTTAGGACGCCATGTTTTTTGACGTAGCTTCGCTTGGCGCAAACTGTATTGAAAAGTAAGGATAAATTAAAAAATGTAATAACGCAATTGTATTAAGAATTAAATTGTCTATCAATCCCTGTCCACCCTGTATTTTTTAGTCACGTTTATGAGTATTTATGTATAAGAGTAGATCACTGTCTAAGTGGCGCAAGGACATTTTCTTTACCAGCTTGTCTACATTTCACATTGTCTAACCATGATTTTGGTGGCTAAATATAAACATTTTCGATCAAACTGTATATGCATGTTGTAATGTGATGTTACAGGAGTGTCATCGGAAGAATTCTGAGAAGGTTAGTGAAAAAATTAATATCTTTTGGCGATGTTGACTTTTATCGCTCACTTTGGCTAGAATCAATGCTGGGCTGCTAATTGCTATGTGCTAAGCTAATATAACGATTTATTGTGTTTTCGCTGTAAGACACTTAGAAAATCTGAAATATTGTCTGTATTCACAGGATCTGTGTCTTTCGATTCGTGTATGCTGTGTATTTTTACGAAATGTTTGATGATTAGTAGTTAGGTAAACACGTTGCTCATTGTAATTATTCTAGTCCATTTGTGATGGTGGGTGCAATTGTAAACTATGAAGTCTACCTGAAATATGCACTTTTTTCTAACAAAACCTATCCCATACCATAAATATGTTATCAGACTGTCATCTAATGAGTTTTTTTGTTGGTTAGGGGCTATAAATATCTTAGTTTAGCCAAATTGGTGATGGCTACTGGTGTTGGTGGACAAATAAAAGATGGTGGATTATGCTAATGTGTTTTTAGGTAATAGATGTACATCTTTACATATTGTGTCTTCCCTGTAAAACATTTTAAAAATCGGAAATGTTGACTGGATTCACAAGATCTGTGTCTTTCATTAGCTGTATTGGACTTTAATGTGTGAAAGTTAAATATTTAAAAAAAATATTTTTTTTGAATTTCGCGGCACTGGTTTTTCAGTGGGGGGGGGGGGGGGGGTGTGCCGCTAGCGCCACGCTGATCCTAGACAGGTTAAGAGCCATACCAGGCAACCCAAAACCAACATAGAAACAGAAAACATAGAATGCCCACCCAACCTCACGTCCTGACCAACTAACACACATAACAAACTAACATAAATAGGTCAGGAACGTGACATAACCCCCCCCATAAGGTGCGAACTCCGGGCGCACCAGCACAAAGTCTAGGGGAGGGTCTGGGTGGGCATCTAACCACGGTGGTGGCTCAGGCTCCGGGCGAGGTCCCCACCCCACCATAGTCAATCCCAACCTCCATCTACCCCTAAAAATGTCCACCCATATCCCACAAAATCCTCTTTGTAACATCCATGACAGGGACAGCACCGGGACAGAGGAATAAATCAAGACAGAGGGATAGATAAGAATAAAGAGGTAGATCAAGAAAGAGAGGGAGATCATAATAGAGGGGCAACTCCGGACTGAAAGGCAGCTCCGGACAGAGAGACAGCTCTGGACTGAGGGGCAGTTCTGGGTATATAGCCATTTCTGGCTGAAGGGCAGCTCATGGCAGGCTGACGGCTCTCGACGCTCATGGCTGGCTGACGGCTCTCGACGCTCATGGCAGGCTGGCGGCTCTCGACGCTCATGGCAGGCTGACGGCTCTCGACGCTCATGGCAGGCTGACGGCTCTCGACGCTCATGGCAGGCTGACGGCTCTCGACGCTCATGGCAGGCTGACGGCTCTCGACGCTCATGGCAGGCTGACGGCTCTCGACGCTCATGGCAGGCTGACGGCTCTCGACGCTCATGGCTGGCTGGCGGCTCTCGACGCTCATGGTTGGCTGGCGGCTCTCGACGCTCATGGCTGGCTGGCGGCTCTCGACGCTCATGGCAGGCTGGCGGCTCTCGACGCTCATGGCTGGCTGGCGGCTCTGGCAGATCCTGTCTGGTTGGCGGCTCTGGCAGATCCTGTCTAGTTGGCGGCTCTGGCAGATCCTGTCTGGTTGGCGGCTCTGGCAGATCCTGTCTGGTTGGCGGCTCTGCCAGATCCTGTCTGGTTGGCGGCTCTGGCAGATCCTGTCTGACGGGCGGCTCTAGCGGCTCCTGTCTGGCGGGCGGCTCTAGCGGCTCCTGTCTGGCGGGCGGCTCTGTAGGCTCATGGCAGACGGGCGGCTTTGCAGGCTCATGGCAGACGGGCGGCTTTGCAGGCTCATGGCAGACGGGCGGCTTTGCAGGCTCATGGCAGACGGGCGGCTTTGCAGGCTCATTGCAGACGGCTGGCTCAGACGGCGCTGGGGAGACGGATGGCTCAGATGGCGCTGGGGAGACGGATGGCTCAGATGGCGCTGGTGAGACGGATGGCTCAGATGGCGCTGGTGAGACGGATGGCTCTGGCCGGATAAGGCGCACTGTAGACCTGGTGCGTGGTGCCGGAATTGGAGGCACCGGGCTAAGGACACGCACCTTCATACTAGTGCGGGGAGCAGGGACAGGGCACACTGTACTCTCAAAGCCCACTCTATACCTGATGCGTGGTACCGGCACTGGTGACACCGGGCTGAGGACAAGCACATCAGGATTAGTAGGGGGAGAAGATACAGTGTGTACAGGGCTCTGGAGACGCACAGGAGGCTTAGTGCGTGGTGCCGGAACTGGAGGCACCGAACTGGATACACGCACTACAGGGAGAGTGCGTGGAGGAGGAACTGGGCTCAGGAGACGCACTGGTAGCCTAGTGCGTAGTGTAGGCACTGTAGGTACTAGGCTGGGGCGGGGAGGTGGCGCCGGAAATACCGGACCGTGGAGGCGTACTGGCACTCTTGAGCATTGAGCCTGCCCAACCTTACCTGGTTGAATGCTCCCGGTCGCCCGACCAGTGCGGGGAGGTGGAATAACCCGCACCGGCCTATGTAGGCGAACCGGGGAAACCATGCGTAAGGCAGGTGCCATGTATGCCGGCCCGAGGAGACGCACTGGAGACCAGACGCGTTGAGCCGGCCTCATGACACCTGGCTCAATACCCAATCTAGCCCTACCAGTGCGGGGAGGTGGAATAACCCGCACTGGGCTATGCACTCGTACAGGAGACACCGTGCGCTCTACTGCGTAACACGGCGCCTGCCCGTACTCCCGCTCTCCACGGTAAGCCTGGGAAGTGGGCGCAGGTCTCCTACCTGCCCTTGGCCCACTACCTCTTATCCCCCCCCAATAAATTTTTGGGTGTTACTCACGGGCTTTTTGGGCTTTCGTGCCAGACGCGTTCCCTCATAACTCCGGTTCCTCTCTCCGGTAGCCTCTGCTCTCCTCAGTGCCTCCAGCTGTTCCCATGGGAGGCGATCCCTACCAGCCAGGAACTCCTCCCATGTGTAGCAACCTTTCCCGTCCAATATATCGTCCCAAGTCCATTCCTCCTTTTCCTGTCCCTTTCTCCATTTACTCCGCTGCTTGGTTCTGGAGATTTGGTGGGTGATTCTGTAACGGCGGTCCTCCTCCTCTTCATCTTCGGAAGAGGAGGAGTATTGAGGGAACCAAGGCGCAGCGAAGTTTGAACACATATTTATTTAACAAAACAAGAAAACGATCGTGAAGCTAAATAAACGATGTGCACACACAGGCTACAAACGTTTAACATAGACACGAACTTGAATAAACTAACAAAACAACAAAACGGTGTAGACAGACCTATACGACGAACTTACATCAAAACAAGAAGAACGCACGAAATAGGACAATTAGACTACACAAACCGAGCAAACCGTAACAGTCCCGTATGGTGCAAACAATTACACAGACACGGAAGACAATCACCCACAACGAACACTGTGACAACGCCTACCTAAATATGACTCTTAATTAGAGGAACGCCAAACACCTGCCTCTAATTAAGAGCCATACCAGGCAACCCAAAACCAACATAGAAACAGAAAACATAGAATGCCCACCCAACCTCACGTCCTGACCAACTAACACACATAACAAACTAACATAAATAGGTCAGGAACGTGACAGCCGTTTGAAATGGGCACCTTTTATCAGAGGTACTCAATACTGCCCCTGCAGCCAGAAGAAGTTAAAAACAGAAATACCTTATTTACATAAGTACTCAGACCCTTTGCTATGAGACTCGAAATTGAGCTCAGGTGCATCCTGTTTCCATTGATCATCATTGACATGTTTCTGTGGTGAATTCAGTTGATTGGACATGATTTGGAAAGGCACACACACCTGTCTATATAATGTCCCACAGCTGACAGTGGTTGAAGGTGGTCTATACATTCCAATAAGGTGGAAGGTGGTCTATACATTCCAATAAGGTTGAAGGTGGTCTATACATTCCAATAAGGTTGAAGGTGGTCTATACATTCCAATAAGGTTGAAGGTGGTCTATACATTCCAATAAGGGTTGAAGGTGGTCTATACATTCCAATAAGGTGGAAGGTGGTCTATACATTCCAATAAGGGTGGAAGGTGGTCTATACATTCCAATAAGGTGGAAGGTGGTCTATACATTCCAATAAGGGTGGAAGGTGGTCTATACATTCCAATAAGGGTGGAAGGTGGTCTATACATTCCAATAAGGTGTAGAAGACATTTGGGGAGATGTTTAGGCCAAAATATTCTAGTTCATTATCACATGACCACTCACTTTGTTTACATCGGATATGTTATTTAATATAAATTGTCATAACCACTCCTTTTCCTTCAATCTTATCTCTCCTGTAAAAAATAGTAGCCAGGCACAATCAAAGCAGCAGATGGAGAGATATGGAGCCATGTACAACCACCGAAAAGGAAGTGATTCTCAAATCTTCCATAACAAAGCCATCACCTAAAGATCAATTAAACTGGAGAAGTGCCCCCTAAGCAAGCTGGTCCTGGGGCTCCATTCAGAAACACAGAGCCCCAGGACAACAGCACAATTAGACCCAACCAAATCATGATAAAACAAAAATTAAATTACTTGACACATTGGAAAGAATGAACAAAAAAACTGAGCAAACTAGAATGCTATTTAGCCCTGAACAGAGAGTACACAGTGGCAGAATACATTAAATCTGTGACTGACCCAAACTTAAGGAAAGCTTTGACTATGTACAGACTCAGTGAGCATAGCCTTGCTATTGAGAAAGGCCGCCGTAGGCAGACCTGGCTCTCAAGAGAAGACAGGCTATGTGCACACTGCCCACAAAATGAGGTGGAAACTGAGCTGCACTTCCTAAGCTCCTGCCAAATGTATGACCATATTAGAGACACATATTTCTCTCAGATTACACAGATCCACAAAGAATTTGAAAACAAATCCAATTTTGATAAACTCCCATATCTACTGGGTGAAATACCAGTGTGTGCATCACAGCAGCAAGATTTGTGACCTGTTGCCACAAGAAAAGGTCAACCAGTGAAGAACAAACACCATTGTAAATAAAACCCATATTTATGTTTATTTATTTTCCCTTTTGTACTTTAACTATTTGCAAATTGTTACAACACTGTATATAGACATAATATGACATTTGAAATGTCTCTATTCTTTGGGATCTTTTTTGCGTGTAATATTTACCGTTCATTTGTATAATCTATTTAATTTGCTTTGGCAACGTAAACATATGTTTCGAATTCCAAAGTTCCCATTAAAATGAGAGAAAGAGAGACAGAGAGAGAGAGACAGACAGAGAGAGAGAGACAGACAGACAGAGAAAGATATTGAGAGAGGTGAGACCAGGTGGTTTATAGACATGGAGACATCACGGACCAGGAGACCAGGTGGTTTATAGACATGGAGACATCACGGACCAGGTGGTTTATAGACATGCAGACATCACGGACCAGGAGACCAGGTGGTTTATAGACATGGAGACATCACGGACCAGGAGACCAGGTGGTTTATAGACATGCAGACATCATGGACCAGGAGACCAGGTGGTTTATAGACATGCAGACATCACGGACCAGGTGGTTTATAGACATGGAGACATCATGGACCAGGAGACCAGGTGGTTTATAGACATGGAGACATCACGGACCAGGTGGTTTATAGACATGCAGACATCACGGACCAGGAGACCAGGTGGTTTATAGACATGGAGACATCACGGACCAGGAGACCAGGTGGTTTATAGACATGGAGACATCACGGACCAGGAGACCAGGTGGTTTATAGACATGGAGACATCACGGACCAGGAGACCAGGTGGTTTATAGACATGGAGACATCACGGACCAGGTGGTTTATAGACATGCAGACATCACGGACCAGGAGACCAGGTGGTTTATAGACATGGAGACATCACGAACCAGGAGACCAGGTGGTTTATAGACATGCAGACATCACGGACCAGGAGACCAGGTGGTTTATAGACATGGAGACATTACGGACCAGGAGACCAGGTGGTTTATAGACATGCAGACATCATGGACCAGGAGACCAGGTGGTTTATAGACATGGAGACATCACGGACCAGGAGACCAGGTGGTTTATAGACATGGAGACATCACGGACCAGGAGACCAGGTGGTTTATAGACATGGAGACATCACGGACCAGGTGGTTTATAGACATGCAGACATCACGGACCAGGAGACCAGGTGGTTTATAGACATGGAGACATCACAGACCAGGAGACCAGGTGGTTTATAGACATGCAGACATCACGGACCAGAACAGCTTCTCTGTGTTATCTGAATCAGAGTTTTCAGTTTGTTTGATTCCGTGAAGCTGATAGTTTTGCCCACTGGGGTGGGCTGTTAAATCAATGACTGAAATGATGTTATTTTAACCAGTTTTACTTTTATTGGATTCATTGCCAACTGGATCTGTATGTGTCACTGTCTGCTTGGCCATCTAAACCAATGTCTCCTCTCTGTTGAGTTGTAAACCAATGTCTCCTCTCTGTTGAATTCTAAACCAATGTCTCCTCTCTGTTGAATTCTAAACCAATGTCTCCTCTCTGTTGAATTCTAAACCAATGTCTCCTCTCTGTTGAGTTGTAAACCAATGTCTCCTCTCTATTGAATTCTAAACCAATGTCTCCTCTCTGTTGAGTTGTAAACCAATGTCTCCTCTCTGTTGAGTTCTAAACCAATGTCTCATCTCTATTGAGTTCTAAACCAATGTCTCCTCTCTGTTGAGTTGTAAACCAATGTCTCATCTCTATTGAGTTCTAAACCAATGTCTCCTCTCTGTTGAGTTCTAAACCAATGTCTCATCTCTATTGAGTTCTAAACCAATGTCTCCTCTCTGTTGAATTCTAAACCAATGTCTCCTCTCTGTTGAGTTGTAAACCAATGTCTCCTCTCTGTTGAGTTGTAAACCAATGTCTCCTCTCTGTTGAGTTGTAAACCAATGTCTCCTCTCTGTTGAGTTCTAAACCAATGTCTCCTCTCTGTTGAGTTGTAAACCAATGTCTCCTCTCTATTGAGTTGTAAACCAATGTCTCCTCTCTATTGAGTTGTAAACAAATGTCTCCTCTCTGTTGAGTTCTAAACCAATGTCTCCTCTCTATTGAGTTGTAAACCAATGTCTCCTCTCTGTTGAGTTGTAAACCAATGTCTCCTCTCTGTTGAGTTGTAAACCAATGTCTCCTCTCTATTGAGTTCTAAACCAATGTCTCCTCTCTGTTGAGTTGTAAACCAATATCTCCTCTCTATTGAGTTGTAAACCAATGTCTCCTCTTTGTTGAGTTGTAAACCAATGTCTCCTCTCTGTTGAGTTGTAAACCAATGTCTCCTCTCTATTGAATTCTAAACCAATGTCTCCTCTCTGTTGAGTTGTAAACCAATGTCTCCTCTCTGTTGAGTTCTAAACCAATGTCTCATCTCTATTGAGTTCTAAACCAATGTCTCCTCTCTGTTGAGTTCTAAACCAATCTCTCATCTCTATTGAGTTCTAAACCAATGTCTCCTCTCTGTTGAATTCTAAACCAATGTCTCCTCTCTGTAGAGTTGTAAACCAATGTCTCCTCTCTGTTGAGTTGTAAACCAATGTCTCCTCTCTGTTGAGTTGTAAACCAATGTCTCCTCTCTGTTGAGTTCTAAACCAATGTCTCATCTCTATTGAGATCTAAACCAATGTCTCCTCTCTGTTGAATTCTAAACCAATGTCTCCTCTCTGTTGAGTTCTAAACCAATTTCTCCTCTCTGTTGAGTTGTAAACCAATGTCTACTCTCTGTTGAGTTGTAAAGCAATGTCTCCTCTCTATTGAGTTGTAAACCAATGTCTCCTCTCTATTGAGTTGTAAACGAATGTCTCCTCTCTGTTGAGTTCTAAACCAATGTCTCCTCTCTATTGAGTTGTAAACCAATGTCTCCTCTCTGTTGAGTTGTAAACCAATGTCTCCTCTCTGTTGAGTTGTAAACCAATGTCTCCTCTCTATTGAGTTGTAAACCAATGTCTACTCTCTGTTGAGTTGTAAACCAATGTCTCCTCTCTATTGAGTTGTAAACCAATGTCTCCTCTCTATTGAGTTGTAAACCAATGTCTCCTCTCTGTTGAGTTCTAAACCAATGTCTCCTCTCTATTGAGTTGTAAACCAATGTCTCCTCTCTGTTGAGTTGTAAACCAATGTCTCCTCTCTGTTGAGTTGTAAACCAATGTCTCCTCTCTATTGAGTTCTAAACCAATGTCTCCTCTCTGTTGAGTTGTAAACCAATATCTCCTCTCTATTGAGTTGTAAACCAATGTCTCCTCTTTGTTGAGTTGTAAACCAATGTCTCCTCTCTGTTGAGTTGTAAACCAATGTCTCCTCTCTATTGAATTCTAAACCAATGTCTCCTCTCAGTTGAGTTGTAAACCAATGTCTCCTCTCTGTTGAGTTGTAAACCAATGTCTCATCTCTATTGAGTTCTAAACCAATGTCTCCTCTCTGTTGAGTTCTAAACCAATGTCTCATCTCTATTGAGTTCTAAACCAATGTCTCCTCTCTGTTGAATTCTAAACAAATGTCTCCTCTCTGTTGAGTTGTAAACCAATGTCTCCTCTATGTTGAGTTGTAAACCAATGTCTCCTCTCTGTTGAGTTGTAAACCAATGTCTCCTCTCTGTTGAGTTGTAAACCAATGTCTCATCTCTATTGAGTTCTAAACCAATGTCTCCTCTCTGTTGAATTCTAAACCAATGTCTCCTCTCTGTTGAGTTCTAAACCAATGTCTCCTCTCTATTGAGTTGTAAACCAATGTCTCCTCTCTGTTGAGTTGTAAACCAATGTCTCCTCTCTGTTGAGTTGTAAACCAATGTCTCCTCTCTATTGAGTTCTAAACCAATGTCTACTCTCTGTTGAGTTGTAAACCAATGTCTCCTCTCTATTGAGTTGTAAACCAATGTCTCCTCTCTATTGAGTTGTAAACCAATGTCTCCTCTCTGTTGAGTTCTAAACCAATGTCTCCTCTCTATTGAGTTGTAAACCAATGTCTCCTCTCCGTTGAGTTGTAAACCAATGTCTCCTCTCTTTTGAGTTGTAAACCAATGTCTCCTCTCTATTGAGTTCTAAACCAATGTCTCCTCTCTGTTGAGTTGTAAACCAATATCTTCTCTCTATTGAGTTGTAAACCAATGTCTCCTCTCTGTTGAGTTCTAAACCAATGTCTCATCTCTATTGAGTTCTAAACCAATGTCTCCTCTCTGTTGAGTTCTAAACCAATGTCTCATCTCTATTGAGTTCTAAACCAATGTCTCCTCCCTGTTGAATTCTAAACCAATGTCTCCTCTCTGTTGAGTTGTAAACCAATGTCTCCTCTCTGTTGAGTTGTAAACCAATGTCTCCTCTCTGTTGAGTTGTAAACCAATGTCTCCTCTCTGTTGAGTTCTAAACCAATGTCTCATCTCTATTGAGTTCTAAACCAATGTCTCCTCTCTGTTGAATTCTAAACCAATGTCTCCTCTCTGTTGAGTTCTAAACCAATGTCTCCTCTCTGTTGAGTTGTAAACCAATGTCTCATCTCTATTGAGTTCTAAACCAATGTCTCCTCTCTATTGAGTTGTAAACCAATGTCTCCTCTCTATTGAGTTGTAAACCAATGTCTCCTCTCTGTTGAGTTCTAAACCAATGTCTCCTCTCTATTGAGTTGTAAACCAATGTCTCCTGTCTGTTGAGTTGTAAACCAATGTCTCCTCTCTATTGAGTTGTAAGCCAATGTCTCCTCTCTGTTGAGTTCTAAACCAATGTCTCCTCTCTATTGAGTTGTAAACCAATGTCTCCTCTCTGTTGAGTTGTAAACCAATGTCTCCTCTCTATTGAGTTGTAAACCAATGTCTCCTCTCTATTGAGTTCTAAACCAATGTCTCCTCTCTATTGAGTTGTAAACCAATGTCTCCTCTGTTGAGTTCTAAACCAATGTCTCCTCTCTATTGAGTTGTAAACCAATGTCTCCTCTCTGTTGAGTTGTAAACCAATGTCTCCTCTCTGTTGAGTTGTAAACCAATGTCTCCTCTCTATTGAGTTCTAAACCAATGTCTCCTCTCTGTTGAGTTGTAAACCAATATCTCCTCTCTATTGAGTTGTAAACCAATGTCTCCTCTCTGTTGAGTTGTAAACCAATGTCTCCTCTCTCTTGAGTTGTAAACCAATGTCTCCTCTCTGTTGAATTCTAAACCAATGTCTCCTCTCTGTTGAATTCTAAACCAATGTCTCCTCTCTGTTGAGTTGTAAACCAATGTCTCCTCTCTATTGAATTCTAAACCAATGTCTCCTCTCTGTTGAGTTGTAAACCAATGTCTCCTCTCTGTTGAGTTCTAAACCAATGTCTCATCTCTATTGAGTTCTAAACCAATGTCTCCTCTCTGTTGAGTTGTAAACCAATGTCTCATCTCTATTGAGTTCTAAACCAATGTCTCCTCTCTGTTGAGTTCTAAACCAATGTCTCATCTCTATTGAGTTCTAAACCAATGTCTCCTCTCTGTTGAATTCTAAACCAATGTCTCCTCTCTGTTGAGTTGTAAACCAATGTCTCCTCTCTGTTGAGTTGTAAACCAATGTCTCCTCTCTGTTGAGTTGTAAACCAATGTCTCCTCTCTGTTGAGTTCTAAACCAATGTCTCCTCTCTGTTGAGTTGTAAACCAATGTCTCCTCTCTATTGAGTTGTAAACCAATGTCTCCTCTCTATTGAGTTGTAAACAAATGTCTCCTCTCTGTTGAGTTCTAAACCAATGTCTCCTCTCTATTGAGTTGTAAACCAATGTCTCCTCTCTGTTGAGTTGTAAACCAATGTCTCCTCTCTGTTGAGTTGTAAACCAATGTCTCCTCTCTATTGAGTTCTAAACCAATGTCTCCTCTCTGTTGAGTTGTAAACCAATATCTCCTCTCCATTGAGTTGTAAACCAATGTCTCCTCTTTGTTGAGTTGTAAACCAATGTCTCCTCTCTGTTGAGTTGTAAACCAATGTCTCCTCTCTATTGAATTCTAAACCAATGTCTCCTCTCTGTTGAGTTGTAAACCAATGTCTCCTCTCTGTTGAGTTCTAAACCAATGTCTCATCTCTATTGAGTTCTAAACCAATGTCTCCTCTCTGTTGAGTTCTAAACCAATCTCTCATCTCTATTGAGTTCTAAACCAATGTCTCCTCTCTGTTGAATTCTAAACCAATGTCTCCTCTCTGTAGAGTTGTAAACCAATGTCTCCTCTCTGTTGAGTTGTAAACCAATGTCTCCTCTCTGTTGAGTTGTAAACCAATGTCTCCTCTCTGTTGAGTTCTAAACCAATGTCTCATCTCTATTGAGATCTAAACCAATGTCTCCTCTCTGTTGAATTCTAAACCAATGTCTCCTCTCTGTTGAGTTCTAAACCAATTTCTCCTCTCTGTTGAGTTGTAAACCAATGTCTCCTCTCTATTGAGTTCTAAACCAATGTCTCCTCTCTGTTGAGTTGTAAACCAATATCTCCTCTCTATTGAGTTGTAAACCAATGTCTCCTCTTTGTTGAGTTGTAAACCAATGTCTCCTCTCTGTTGAGTTGTAAACCAATGTCTCCTCTCTATTGAATTCTAAACCAATGTCTCCTCTCAGTTGAGTTGTAAACCAATGTCTCCTCTCTGTTGAGTTGTAAACCAATGTCTCATCTCTATTGAGTTCTAAACCAATGTCTCCTCTCTGTTGAGTTCTAAACCAATGTCTCATCTCTATTGAGTTCTAAACCAATGTCTCCTCTCTGTTGAATTCTAAACAAATGTCTCCTCTCTGTTGAGTTCTAAACCAATGTCTCCTCTATGTTGAGTTGTAAACCAATGTCTCCTCTCTGTTGAGTTGTAAACCAATGTCTCCTCTCTGTTGAGTTGTAAACCAATGTCTCATCTCTATTGAGTTCTAAACCAATGTCTCCTCTCTGTTGAATTCTAAACCAATGTCTCCTCTCTGTTGAGTTCTAAACCAATGTCTCCTCTCTATTGAGTTGTAAACCAATGTCTCCTCTCTGTTGAGTTGTAAACCAATGTCTCCTCTCTGTTGAGTTGTAAACCAATGTCTCCTCTCTATTGAGTTCTAAACCAATGTCTACTCTCTGTTGAGTTGTAAACCAATGTCTCCTCTCTATTGAGTTGTAAACCAATGTCTCCTCTCTATTGAGTTGTAAACCAATGTCTCCTCTCTGTTGAGTTCTAAACCAATGTCTCCTCTCTATTGAGTTGTAAACCAATGTCTCCTCTCCGTTGAGTTGTAAACCAATGTCTCCTCTCTGTTGAGTTGTAAACCAATGTCTCCTCTCTATTGAGTTCTAAACCAATGTCTCCTCTCTGTTGAGTTGTAAACCAATATCTTCTCTCTATTGAGTTGTAAACCAATGTCTCCTCTCTGTTGAGTTCTAAACCAATGTCTCATCTCTATTGAGTTCTAAACCAATGTCTCCTCTCTGTTGAGTTCTAAACCAATGTCTCATCTCTATTGAGTTCTAAACCAATGTCTCCTCCCTGTTGAATTCTAAACCAATGTCTCCTCTCTGTTGAGTTGTAAACCAATGTCTCCTCTCTGTTGAGTTGTAAACCAATGTCTCCTCTCTGTTGAGTTGTAAACCAATGTCTCCTCTCTGTTGAGTTCTAAACCAATGTCTCATCTCTATTGAGTTCTAAACCAATGTCTCCTCTCTGTTGAATTCTAAACCAATGTCTCCTCTCTGTTGAGTTCTAAACCAATGTCTCCTCTCTGTTGAGTTGTAAACCAATGTCTCATCTCTATTGAGTTCTAAACCAATGTCTCCTCTCTATTGAGTTGTAAACCAATGTCTCCTCTCTATTGAGTTGTAAACCAATGTCTCCTCTCTGTTGAGTTCTAAACCAATGTCTCCTCTCTATTGAGTTGTAAACCAATGTCTCCTGTCTGTTGAGTTGTAAACCAATGTCTCCTCTCTATTGAGTTGTAAGCCAATGTCTCCTCTCTGTTGAGTTCTAAACCAATGTCTCCTCTCTATTGAGTTGTAAACCAATGTCTCCTCTCTGTTGAGTTGTAAACCAATGTCTCCTCTCTATTGAGTTGTAAACCAATGTCTCCTCTCTATTGAGTTCTAAACCAATGTCTCCTCTCTATTGAGTTGTAAACCAATGTCTCCTCTCTGTTGAGTTCTAAACCAATGTCTCCTCTCTATTGAGTTGTAAACCAATGTCTCCTCTCTGTTGAGTTGTAAACCAATGTCTCCTCTCTGTTGAGTTGTAAACCAATGTCTCCTCTCTATTGAGTTCTAAACCAATGTCTCCTCTCTGTTGAGTTGTAAACCAATATCTCCTCTCTATTGAGTTGTAAACCAATGTCTCCTCTCTGTTGAGTTGTAAACCAATGTCTCCTCTCTCTTGAGTTGTAAACCAATGTCTCCTCTCTGTTGAATTCTAAACCAATGTCTCCTCTCTGTTGAATTCTAAACCAATGTCTCCTCTCTGTTGAGTTGTAAACCAATGTCTCCTCTCTATTGAATTCTAAACCAATGTCTCCTCTCTGTTGAGTTGTAAACCAATGTCTCCTCTCTGTTGAGTTCTAAACCAATGTCTCATCTCTATTGAGTTCTAAACCAATGTCTCCTCTCTGTTGAGTTGTAAACCAATGTCTCATCTCTATTGAGTTCTAAACCAATGTCTCCTCTCTGTTGAGTTCTAAACCAATGTCTCATCTCTATTGAGTTCTAAACCAATGTCTCCTCTCTGTTGAATTCTAAACCAATGTCTCCTCTCTGTTGAGTTGTAAACCAATGTCTCCTCTCTGTTGAGTTGTAAACCAATGTCTCCTCTCTGTTGAGTTGTAAACCAATGTCTCCTCTCTATTGAGTTCTAAACCAATGTCTCCTCTCTGTTGAGTTGTAAACCAATATCTCCTCTCTATTGAGTTGTAAACCAATGTCTCCTCTTTGTTGAGTTGTAAACCAATGTCTCCTCTCTGTTGAGTTGTAAACCAATGTCTCCTCTC
Organism: Salvelinus fontinalis; assembly: GCF_029448725.1. Lineage (NCBI taxonomy): Eukaryota > Metazoa > Chordata > Actinopteri > Salmoniformes > Salmonidae > Salvelinus > Salvelinus fontinalis. The sequence goes on from NC_074696.1 coordinate 4,284,908, forward strand.
TATTGAATTCTAAACCAATGTCTCCTCTCAGTTGAGTTGTAAACCAATGTCTCCTCTCTGTTGAGTTGTAAACCAATGTCTCATCTCTATTGAGTTCTAAACCAATGTCTCCTCTCTGTTGAGTTCTAAACCAATGTCTCATCTCTATTGAGTTCTAAACCAATGTCTCCTCTCTGTTGAATTCTAAACAAATGTCTCCTCTCTGTTGAGTTCTAAACCAATGTCTCCTCTATGTTGAGTTGTAAACCAATGTCTCCTCTCTGTTGAGTTGTAAACCAATGTCTCCTCTCTGTTGAGTTGTAAACCAATGTCTCATCTCTATTGAGTTCTAAACCAATGTCTCCTCTCTGTTGAATTCTAAACCAATGTCTCCTCTCTGTTGAGTTCTAAACCAATGTCTCCTCTCTATTGAGTTGTAAACCAATGTCTCCTCTCTGTTGAGTTGTAAACCAATGTCTCCTCTCTGTTGAGTTGTAAACCAATGTCTCCTCTCTATTGAGTTCTAAACCAATGTCTACTCTCTGTTGAGTTGTAAACCAATGTCTCCTCTCTATTGAGTTGTAAACCAATGTCTCCTCTCTATTGAGTTGTAAACCAATGTCTCCTCTCTGTTGAGTTCTAAACCAATGTCTCCTCTCTATTGAGTTGTAAACCAATGTCTCCTCTCCGTTGAGTTGTAAACCAATGTCTCCTCTCTGTTGAGTTGTAAACCAATGTCTCCTCTCTATTGAGTTCTAAACCAATGTCTCCTCTCTGTTGAGTTGTAAACCAATATCTTCTCTCTATTGAGTTGTAAACCAATGTCTCCTCTCTGTTGAGTTCTAAACCAATGTCTCATCTCTATTGAGTTCTAAACCAATGTCTCCTCTCTGTTGAGTTCTAAACCAATGTCTCATCTCTATTGAGTTCTAAACCAATGTCTCCTCCCTGTTGAATTCTAAACCAATGTCTCCTCTCTGTTGAGTTGTAAACCAATGTCTCCTCTCTGTTGAGTTGTAAACCAATGTCTCCTCTCTGTTGAGTTGTAAACCAATGTCTCCTCTCTGTTGAGTTCTAAACCAATGTCTCATCTCTATTGAGTTCTAAACCAATGTCTCCTCTCTGTTGAATTCTAAACCAATGTCTCCTCTCTGTTGAGTTCTAAACCAATGTCTCCTCTCTGTTGAGTTGTAAACCAATGTCTCATCTCTATTGAGTTCTAAACCAATGTCTCCTCTCTATTGAGTTGTAAACCAATGTCTCCTCTCTATTGAGTTGTAAACCAATGTCTCCTCTCTGTTGAGTTCTAAACCAATGTCTCCTCTCTATTGAGTTGTAAACCAATGTCTCCTGTCTGTTGAGTTGTAAACCAATGTCTCCTCTCTATTGAGTTGTAAGCCAATGTCTCCTCTCTGTTGAGTTCTAAACCAATGTCTCCTCTCTATTGAGTTGTAAACCAATGTCTCCTCTCTGTTGAGTTGTAAACCAATGTCTCCTCTCTATTGAGTTGTAAACCAATGTCTCCTCTCTATTGAGTTCTAAACCAATGTCTCCTCTCTATTGAGTTGTAAACCAATGTCTCCTCTCTGTTGAGTTCTAAACCAATGTCTCCTCTCTATTGAGTTGTAAACCAATGTCTCCTCTCTGTTGAGTTGTAAACCAATGTCTCCTCTCTGTTGAGTTGTAAACCAATGTCTCCTCTCTATTGAGTTCTAAACCAATGTCTCCTCTCTGTTGAGTTGTAAACCAATATCTCCTCTCTATTGAGTTGTAAACCAATGTCTCCTCTCTGTTGAGTTGTAAACCAATGTCTCCTCTCTCTTGAGTTGTAAACCAATGTCTCCTCTCTGTTGAATTCTAAACCAATGTCTCCTCTCTGTTGAATTCTAAACCAATGTCTCCTCTCTGTTGAGTTGTAAACCAATGTCTCCTCTCTATTGAATTCTAAACCAATGTCTCCTCTCTGTTGAGTTGTAAACCAATGTCTCCTCTCTGTTGAGTTCTAAACCAATGTCTCATCTCTATTGAGTTCTAAACCAATGTCTCCTCTCTGTTGAGTTGTAAACCAATGTCTCATCTCTATTGAGTTCTAAACCAATGTCTCCTCTCTGTTGAGTTCTAAACCAATGTCTCATCTCTATTGAGTTCTAAACCAATGTCTCCTCTCTGTTGAATTCTAAACCAATGTCTCCTCTCTGTTGAGTTGTAAACCAATGTCTCCTCTCTGTTGAGTTGTAAACCAATGTCTCCTCTCTGTTGAGTTGTAAACCAATGTCTCCTCTCTGTTGAGTTCTAAACCAATGTCTCCTCTCTGTTGAGTTGTAAACCAATGTCTCCTCTCTATTGAGTTGTAAACCAATGTCTCCTCTCTATTGAGTTGTAAACAAATGTCTCCTCTCTGTTGAGTTCTAAACCAATGTCTCCTCTCTATTGAGTTGTAAACCAATGTCTCCTCTCTGTTGAGTTGTAAACCAATGTCTCCTCTCTGTTGAGTTGTAAACCAATGTCTCCTCTCTATTGAGTTCTAAACCAATGTCTCCTCTCTGTTGAGTTGTAAACCAATATCTCCTCTCTATTGAGTTGTAAACCAATGTCTCCTCTTTGTTGAGTTGTAAACCAATGTCTCCTCTCTGTTGAGTTGTAAACCAATGTCTCCTCTCTATTGAATTCTAAACCAATGTCTCCTCTCTGTTGAGTTGTAAACCAATGTCTCCTCTCTGTTGAGTTCTAAACCAATGTCTCATCTCTATTGAGTTCTAAACCAATGTCTCCTCTCTGTTGAGTTCTAAACCAATCTCTCATCTCTATTGAGTTCTAAACCAATGTCTCCTCTCTGTTGAATTCTAAACCAATGTCTCCTCTCTGTAGAGTTGTAAACCAATGTCTCCTCTCTGTTGAGTTGTAAACCAATGTCTCCTCTCTGTTGAGTTGTAAACCAATGTCTCCTCTCTGTTGAGTTCTAAACCAATGTCTCATCTCTATTGAGATCTAAACCAATGTCTCCTCTCTGTTGAATTCTAAACCAATGTCTCCTCTCTGTTGAGTTCTAAACCAATTTCTCCTCTCTGTTGAGTTGTAAACCAATGTCTACTCTCTGTTGAGTTGTAAAGCAATGTCTCCTCTCTATTGAGTTGTAAACCAATGTCTCCTCTCTATTGAGTTGTAAACGAATGTCTCCTCTCTGTTGAGTTCTAAACCAATGTCTCCTCTCTATTGAGTTGTAAACCAATGTCTCCTCTCTGTTGAGTTGTAAACCAATGTCTCCTCTCTGTTGAGTTGTAAACCAATGTCTCCTCTCTATTGAGTTGTAAACCAATGTCTACTCTCTGTTGAGTTGTACACCAATGTCTCCTCTCTATTGAGTTGTAAACCAATGTCTCCTCTCTATTGAGTTGTAAACCAATGTCTCCTCTCTGTTGAGTTCTAAACCAATGTCTCCTCTCTATTGAGTTGTAAACCAATGTCTCCTCTCTGTTGAATTCTAAACCAATGTCTCCTCTCTGTTGAATTCTAAACCAATGTCTCCTCTCTGTTGAGTTGTAAACCAATGTCTCCTCTCTATTGAATTCTAAACCAATGTCTCCTCTCTGTTGAGTTGTAAACCAATGTCTCCTCTCTGTTGAGTTCTAAACCAATGTCTCATCTCTATTGAGTTCTAAACCAATGTCTCCTCTCTGTTGAGTTGTAAACCAATGTCTCATCTCTATTGAGTTCTAAACCAATGTCTCCTCTCTGTTGAGTTCTAAACCAATGTCTCATCTCTATTGAGTTCTAAACCAATGTCTCCTCTCTGTTGAATTCTAAACCAATGTCTCCTCTCTGTTGAGTTGTAAACCAATGTCTCCTCTCTGTTGAGTTGTAAACCAATGTCTCCTCTCTGTTGAGTTGTAAACCAATGTCTCCTCTCTGTTGAGTTCTAAACCAATGTCTCCTCTCTGTTGAGTTGTAAACCAATGTCTCCTCTCTATTGAGTTGTAAACCAATGTCTCCTCTCTATTGAGTTGTAAACAAATGTCTCCTCTCTGTTGAGTTCTAAACCAATGTCTCCTCTCTATTGAGTTGTAAACCAATGTCTCCTCTCTGTTGAGTTGTAAACCAATGTCTCCTCTCTGTTGAGTTGTAAACCAATGTCTCCTCTCTATTGAGTTCTAAACCAATGTCTCCTCTCTGTTGAGTTGTAAACCAATATCTCCTCTCTATTGAGTTGTAAACCAATGTCTCCTCTTTGTTGAGTTGTAAACCAATGTCTCCTCTCTGTTGAGTTGTAAACCAATGTCTCCTCTCTATTGAATTCTAAACCAATGTCTCCTCTCTGTTGAGTTGTAAACCAATGTCTCCTCTCTGTTGAGTTCTAAACCAATGTCTCATCTCTATTGAGTTCTAAACCAATGTCTCCTCTCTGTTGAGTTCTAAACCAATCTCTCATCTCTATTGAGTTCTAAACCAATGTCTCCTCTCTGTTGAATTCTAAACCAATGTCTCCTCTCTGTAGAGTTGTAAACCAATGTCTCCTCTCTGTTGAGTTGTAAACCAATGTCTCCTCTCTGTTGAGTTGTAAACCAATGTCTCCTCTCTGTTGAGTTCTAAACCAATGTCTCATCTCTATTGAGATCTAAACCAATGTCTCCTCTCTGTTGAATTCTAAACCAATGTCTCCTCTCTGTTGAGTTCTAAACCAATTTCTCCTCTCTGTTGAGTTGTAAACCAATGTCTACTCTCTGTTGAGTTGTAAAGCAATGTCTCCTCTCTATTGAGTTGTAAACCAATGTCTCCTCTCTATTGAGTTGTAAACGAATGTCTCCTCTCTGTTGAGTTCTAAACCAATGTCTCCTCTCTATTGAGTTGTAAACCAATGTCTCCTCTCTGTTGAGTTGTAAACCAATGTCTCCTCTCTGTTGAGTTGTAAACCAATGTCTCCTCTCTATTGAGTTGTAAACCAATGTCTACTCTCTGTTGAGTTGTACACCAATGTCTCCTCTCTATTGAGTTGTAAACCAATGTCTCCTCTCTATTGAGTTGTAAACCAATGTCTCCTCTCTGTTGAGTTCTAAACCAATGTCTCCTCTCTATTGAGTTGTAAACCAATGTCTCCTCTCTGTTGAGTTGTAAACCAATGTCTCCTCTCTGTTGAGTTGTAAACCAATGTCTCCTCTCTATTGAGTTCTAAACCAATGTCTCCTCTCTGTTGAGTTGTAAACCAATATCTCCTCTCTATTGAGTTGTAAACCAATGTCTCCTCTTTGTTGAGTTGTAAACCAATGTCTCCTCTCTGTTGAGTTGTAAACCAATGTCTCCTCTCTATTGAATTCTAAACCAATGTCTCCTCTCAGTTGAGTTGTAAACCAATGTCTCCTCTCTGTTGAGTTGTAAACCAATGTCTCATCTCTATTGAGTTCTAAACCAATGTCTCCTCTCTGTTGAGTTCTAAACCAATGTCTCATCTCTATTGAGTTCTAAACCAATGTCTCCTCTCTGTTGAATTCTAAACAAATGTCTCCTCTCTGTTGAGTTGTAAACCAATGTCTCCTCTATGTTGAGTTGTAAACCAATGTCTCCTCTCTGTTGAGTTGTAAACCAATGTCTCCTCTCTGTTGAGTTGTAAACCAATGTCTCATCTCTATTGAGTTCTAAACCAATGTCTCCTCTCTGTTGAATTCTAAACCAATGTCTCCTCTCTGTTGAGTTCTAAACCAATGTCTCCTCTCTATTGAGTTGTAAACCAATGTCTCCTCTCTGTTGAGTTGTAAACCAATGTCTCCTCTCTGTTGAGTTGTAAACCAATGTCTCCTCTCTATTGAGTTCTAAACCAATGTCTACTCTCTGTTGAGTTGTAAACCAATGTCTCCTCTCTATTGAGTTGTAAACCAATGTCTCCTCTCTATTGAGTTGTAAACCAATGTCTCCTCTCTGTTGAGTTCTAAACCAATGTCTCCTCTCTATTGAGTTGTAAACCAATGTCTCCTCTCTGTTGAGTTGTAAACCAATGTCTCCTCTCTGTTGAGTTGTAAACCAATGTCTCCTCTCTATTGAGTTCTAAACCAATGTCTCCTCTCTGTTGAGTTGTAAACCAATATCTTCTCTCTATTGAGTTGTAAACCAATGTCTCCTCTCTGTTGAGTTCTAAACCAATGTCTCATCTCTATTGAGTTCTAAACCAATGTCTCCTCTCTGTTGAGTTCTAAACCAATGTCTCATCTCTATTGAGTTCTAAACCAATGTCTCCTCCCTGTTGAATTCTAAACCAATGTCTCCTCTCTGTTGAGTTGTAAACCAATGTCTCCTCTCTGTTGAGTTGTAAACCAATGTCTCCTCTCTGTTGAGTTGTAAACCAATGTCTCCTCTCTATTGAGTTGTAAACCAATGTCTCCTCTCTATTGAGTTGTAAACCAATGTCTCCTCTCTGTTGAGTTCTAAACCAATGTCTCCTCTCTATTGAGTTGTAAACCAATGTCTCCTGTCTGTTGAGTTGTAAACCAATGTCTCCTCTCTATTGAGTTGTAAGCCAATGTCTCCTCTCTGTTGAGTTCTAAACCAATGTCTCCTCTCTATTGAGTTGTAAACCAATGTCTCCTCTCTGTTGAGTTGTAAACCAATGTCTCCTCTCTATTGAGTTGTAAACCAATGTCTCCTCTCTATTGAGTTCTAAACCAATGTCTCCTCTCTATTGAGTTGTAAACCAATGTCTCCTCTCTATTGAGTTGTAAACCAATGTCTCCTCTCTATTGAATTCTAAACCAATGTCTCCTCTCAGTTGAGTTGTAAACCAATGTCTCCTCTCTGTTGAGTTGTAAACCAATGTCTCATCTCTATTGAGTTCTAAACCAATGTCTCCTCTCTGTTGAGTTCTAAACCAATGTCTCATCTCTATTGAGTTCTAAACCAATGTCTCCTCTCTGTTGAATTCTAAACAAATGTCTCCTCTCTGTTGAGTTGTAAACCAATGTCTCCTCTATGTTGAGTTGTAAACCAATGTCTCCTCTCTGTTGAGTTGTAAACCAATGTCTCCTCTCTGTTGAGTTGTAAACCAATGTCTCATCTCTATTGAGTTCTAAACCAATGTCTCCTCTCTGTTGAATTCTAAACCAATGTCTCCTCTCTGTTGAGTTCTAAACCAATGTCTCCTCTCTATTGAGTTGTAAACCAATGTCTCCTCTCTGTTGAGTTGTAAACCAATGTCTCCTCTCTGTTGAGTTGTAAACCAATGTCTCCTCTCTATTGAGTTCTAAACCAATGTCTACTCTCTGTTGAGTTGTAAACCAATGTCTCCTCTCTATTGAGTTGTAAACCAATGTCTCCTCTCTATTGAGTTGTAAACCAATGTCTCCTCTCTGTTGAGTTCTAAACCAATGTCTCCTCTCTATTGAGTTGTAAACCAATGTCTCCTCTCTGTTGAGTTGTAAACCAATGTCTCCTCTCTGTTGAGTTGTAAACCAATGTCTCCTCTCTATTGAGTTCTAAACCAATGTCTCCTCTCTGTTGAGTTGTAAACCAATATCTTCTCTCTATTGAGTTGTAAACCAATGTCTCCTCTCTGTTGAGTTCTAAACCAATGTCTCATCTCTATTGAGTTCTAAACCAATGTCTCCTCTCTGTTGAGTTCTAAACCAATGTCTCATCTCTATTGAGTTCTAAACCAATGTCTCCTCCCTGTTGAATTCTAAACCAATGTCTCCTCTCTGTTGAGTTGTAAACCAATGTCTCCTCTCTGTTGAGTTGTAAACCAATGTCTCCTCTCTGTTGAGTTGTAAACCAATGTCTCCTCTCTATTGAGTTGTAAACCAATGTCTCCTCTCTATTGAGTTGTAAACCAATGTCTCCTCTCTGTTGAGTTCTAAACCAATGTCTCCTCTCTATTGAGTTGTAAACCAATGTCTCCTGTCTGTTGAGTTGTAAACCAATGTCTCCTCTCTATTGAGTTGTAAGCCAATGTCTCCTCTCTGTTGAGTTCTAAACCAATGTCTCCTCTCTATTGAGTTGTAAACCAATGTCTCCTCTCTGTTGAGTTGTAAACCAATGTCTCCTCTCTATTGAGTTGTAAACCAATGTCTCCTCTCTATTGAGTTCTAAACCAATGTCTCCTCTCTATTGAGTTGTAAACCAATGTCTCCTCTCTGTTGAGTTCTAAACCAATGTCTCCTCTCTATTGAGTTGTAAACCAATGTCTCCTCTCTGTTGAGTTGTAAACCAATGTCTCCTCTCTGTTGAGTTGTAAACCAATGTCTCCTCTCTATTGAGTTCTAAACCAATGTCTCCTCTCTGTTGAGTTGTAAACCAATATCTCCTCTCTATTGAGTTGTAAACCAATGTCTCCTCTCTGTTGAGTTGTAAACCAATGTCTCCTCTCTGTTGAGTTGTAAACCAATGTCTCCTCTATGTTGAGTTGTAAACCAATGTCTCCTCTCTGTTGAGTTGTAAACCAATGTCTCCTCTCTATTGAGTTGTAAACCAATGTCTCCTCTCTATTGAGTTGTAAACGAATGTCTCCTCTCTGTTGAGTTCTAAACCAATGTCTCCTCTCTATTGAGTTGTAAACCAATGTCTCCTCTCTGTTGAGTTGTAAACCAATGTCTCCTCTCTGTTGAGTTGTAAACCAATGTCTCCTCTCTATTGAGTTGTAAACCAATGTCTACTCTCTGTTGAGTTGTAAACCAATGTCTCCTCTCTATTGAGTTGTAAACCAATGTCTCCTCTCTATTGAGTTGTAAACCAATGTCTCCTCTCTGTTGAGTTCTAAACCAATGTCTCCTCTCTGTTGAGTTGTAAACCAATGTCTCCTCTCTGTTGAGTTGTAAACCAATGTCTCCTCTCTGTTGAGTTGTAAACCAATGTCTCCTCTCTATTGAGTTCTAAACCAATGTCTCCTCTCTGTTGAGTTGTAAACCAATATCTCCTCTCTATTGAGTTGTAAACCAATGTCTCCTCTTTGTTGAGTTGTAAACCAATGTCTCCTCTCTGTTGAGTTGTAAACCAATGTCTCCTCTCTATTGAATTCTAAACCAATGTCTCCTCTCAGTTGAGTTGTAAACCAATGTCTCCTCTCTGTTGAGTTGTAAACCAATGTCTCATCTCTATTGAGTTCTAAACCAATGTCTCCTCTCTGTTGAGTTCTAAACCAATGTCTCATCTCTATTGAGTTCTAAACCAATGTCTCCTCTCTGTTGAATTCTAAACAAATGTCTCCTCTCTGTTGAGTTGTAAACCAATGTCTCCTCTATGTTGAGTTGTAAACCAATGTCTCCTCTCTGTTGAGTTGTAAACCAATGTCTCCTCTCTGTTGAGTTGTAAACCAATGTCTCATCTCTATTGAGTTCTAAACCAATGTCTCCTCTCTGTTGAATTCTAAACCAATGTCTCCTCTCTGTTGAGTTCTAAACCAATGTCTCCTCTCTATTGAGTTGTAAACCAATGTCTCCTCTCTGTTGAGTTGTAAACCAATGTCTCCTCTCTGTTGAGTTGTAAACCAATGTCTCCTCTCTATTGAGTTCTAAACCAATGTCTACTCTCTGTTGAGTTGTAAACCAATGTCTCCTCTCTATTGAGTTGTAAACCAATGTCTCCTCTCTATTGAGTTGTAAACCAATGTCTCCTCTCTGTTGAGTTCTAAACCAATGTCTCCTCTCTATTGAGTTGTAAACCAATGTCTCCTCTCTGTTGAGTTGTAAACCAATGTCTCCTCTCTGTTGAGTTGTAAACCAATGTCTCCTCTCTATTGAGTTCTAAACCAATGTCTCCTCTCTGTTGAGTTGTAAACCAATATCTTCTCTCTATTGAGTTGTAAACCAATGTCTCCTCTCTGTTGAGTTCTAAACCAATGTCTCATCTCTATTGAGTTCTAAACCAATGTCTCCTCTCTGTTGAGTTCTAAACCAATGTCTCCTCTCTGTTGAGTTGTAAACCAATGTCTCCTCTCTGTTGAGTTGTAAACCAATGTCTCCTCTCTGTTGAGTTGTAAACCAATGTCTCCTCTCTGTTGAGTTCTAAACCAATGTCTCATCTCTATTGAGTTCTAAACCAATGTCTCCTCTCTGTTGAATTCTAAACCAATGTCTCCTCTCTGTTGAGTTCTAAACCAATGTCTCCTCTCTGTTGAGTTCTAAACCAATGTCTCATCTCTATTGAGTTCTAAACCAATGTCTCCTCTCTATTGAGTTGTAAACCAATGTCTCCTCTCTATTGAGTTGTAAACCAATGTCTCCTCTCTGTTGAGTTCTAAACCAATGTCTCCTCTCTATTGAGTTGTAAACCAATGTCTCCTGTCTGTTGAGTTGTAAACCAATGTCTCCTCTCTATTGAGTTGTAAACCAATGTCTCCTCTCTGTTGAGTTCTAAACCAATGTCTCCTCTCTATTGAGTTGTAAACCAATGTCTCCTCTCTGTTGAGTTGTAAACCAATGTCTCCTCTCTATTGAGTTGTAAACCAATGTCTCCTCTCTATTGAGTTCTAAACCAATGTCTCCTCTCTATTGAGTTGTAAACCAATGTCTCCTCTCTGTTGAGTTCTAAACCAATGTCTCCTCTCTATTGAGTTGTAAACCAATGTCTCCTCTCTGTTGAGTTGTAAACCAATGTCTCCTCTCTGTTGAGTTGTAAACCAATGTCTCCTCTCTATTGAGTTCTAAACCAATGTCTCCTCTCTGTTGAGTTGTAAACCAATATCTCCTCTCTATTGAGTTGTAAACCAATGTCTCCTCTCTGTTGAGTTGTAAACCAATGTCTCCTCTCTGTTGAGTTGTAAACCAATGTCTCCTCTATGTTGAGTTGTAAACCAATGTCTCCTCTCTGTTGAGTTGTAAACCAATGTCTCCTCTCTGTTGAGTTGTAAATAAATGTCTCATCTCTATTGAGTTCTAAATAAATGTCTCCTCTCTGTTGAATTCTAAACCAATGTCTCCTCTCTGTTGAGTTCTAAACCAATGTCTCCTCTCTGTTGAGTTGTAAACCAATGTCTACTCTCTGTTGAGTTGTAAACCAATGTCTCCTCTCTATTGAGTTGTAAACCAATGTCTCCTCTCTATTGAGTTGTAAACCAATGTCTCCTCTCTTTTGAGTTCTAAACCAATGTCTCCTCTCTATTGAGTTGTAAACCAATGTCTCCTCTCTGTTGAGTTGTAAACCAATGTCTCCTCTCTGTTGAGTTGTAAACCAATGTCTCCTCTCTATTGAGTTGTAAACCAATGTCTCCTCTCTATTGAGTTCTAAACCAATGTCTCCTCTCTATTGAGTTCTAAACCAATGTCTCCTCTCTGTTGAGTTGTAAACCAATATCTCCTCTCTATTGAGTTGTAAACCAATGTCTCCTCTTTGTTGAGTTGTAAACCAATGTCTCCTCTCTGTTGAGTTGTAAACCAATGTCTCCTCTCTATTGAATTCTAAACCAATGTCTCCTCTCTGTTGAGTTGTAAACCAATGTCTCCTCTCTGTTGAGTTCTAAACCAATTTCTCATCTCTATTGAGTTCTAAACCAATGTCTCCTCTCTGTTGAGTTCTAAACCAATGTCTCATCTCTATTGAGATCTAAACCAATGTCTCCTCCCTGTTGAATTCTAAACCAATGTCTCCTCTCTGTTGAGTTGTCAACCAATGTCTCCTCTCTGTTGAGTTGTAAACCAATGTCTCCTCTCTGTTGAATTCTAAACCAATGTCTCCTCTCTGTTGAGTTCTAAACCAATGTCTCATCTCTATTGAGTTCTAAACCAATGTCTCCTCTCTGTTGAATTCTAAACCAATGTCTCCTCTCTGTTGAGTTCTAAACCAATGTCTCCTCTCTGTTGAATTCTAAACCAATGTCTCCTCTCTGTTGAGTTCTAAACCAATGTCTCCTCTCTGTTGAGTTGTAAACCAATGTCTACTCTCTGTTGAGTTGTAAACCAATGTCTCCTCTCTATTGAGTTCTAAACCAATGTCTCCTCTCTATTGAGTTGTAAACCAATGTCTCCTCTCTGTTGAGTTCTAAACCAATGTCTCCTCTCTATTGAGTTGTAAACCAATGTCTCCTCTCTGTTGAGTTCTAAACCAATATCTCCTCTCTATTGAGTTGTAAACCAATGTCTCCTCTCTGTTGAGTTGTAAACCAATGTCTCCTCTCTGTTGAGTTGTAAACCAATGTCTCCTCTCTATTGAGTTCTAAACCAATGTCTCCTCTCTGTTGAGTTGTAAACCAATATCTCCTCTCTATTGAGTTGTAAACCAATGTCTCCTCTTTGTTGAGTTGTAAACCAATGTCTCCTCTCTGTTGAGTTGTAAACCAATGTCTCCTCTCTATTGAATTCTAAACCAATGTCTCCTCTCTGTTGAGTTGTAAACCAATGTCTCCTCTCTGTTGAGTTGTAAACCAATGTCTCATCTCTATTGAGTTCTAAACCAATGTCTCCTCTCTGTTGAGTTCTAAACCAATGTCTCATCTCTATTGAGTTCTAAACCAATGTCTCCTCTCTGTTGAATTCTAAACCAATGTCTCCTCTCTGTTGAGTTGTAAACCAATGTCTCCTCTATGTTGAGTTGTAAACCAATGTCTCCTCTCTGTTGAGTTGTAAACCAATGTCTCCTCTCTGTTGAGTTGTAAACCAATGTCTCATCTCTATTGAGTTGTAAACCAATGTCTCCTCTCTATTGAGTTCTAAACCAATGTCTCCTCTCTATTGAGTTCTAAACCAATGTCTCCTCTCTGTTGAGTTCTAAACCAATGTCTCCTCTCTATTGAGTTGTAAACCAATGTCTCCTCTCTGTTGAGTTGTAAACCAATGTCTCCTCTCTGTTGAGTTGTAAACCAATGTCTCCTCTCTATTGAGTTCTAAACCAATGTCTCCTCTCTGTTGAGTTGTAAACCAATATCTCCTCTCTATTGAGTTGTAAACCAATGTCTCCTCTCTGTTGAGTTGTAAACCAATGTCTCCTCTCTGTTGAGTTGTAAACCAATGTCTCCTCTATGTTGAGTTGTAAACCAATGTCTCCTCTCTGTTGAGTTGTAAACCAATGTCTCCTCTCTGTTGAGTTGTAAACCAATGTCTCATCTCTATTGAGTTCTAAACCAATGTCTCCTCTCTGTTGAATTCTAAACCAATGTCTCCTCTCTGTTGAGTTCTAAACCAATGTTTCCTCTCTGTTGAGTTGTAAACCAATGTCTACTCTCTGTTGAGTTGTAAACCAATGTCTCCTCTCTATTGAGTTGTAAACCAATGTCTCCTCTCTATTGAGTTGTAAACCAATGTCTCCTCTCTTTTGAGTTCTAAACCAATGTCTCCTCTCTATTGAGTTGTAAACCAATGTCTCCTCTCTGTTGAGTTGTAAACCAATGTCTCCTCTCTGTTGAGTTGTAAACCAATGTCTCCTCTCTATTGAGTTCTAAACCAATGTCTACTCTCTGTTGAGTTGTAAACCAATGTCTCCTCTCTATTGAGTTGTAAACCAATGTCTCCTCTCTATTGAGTTGTAAACCAATGTCTCCTCTCTGTTGAGTTCTAAACCAATGTCTCCTCTCTATTGAGTTGTAAACCAATGTCTCCTCTCTGTTGAGTTGTAAACCAATGTCTCCTCTCTGTTGAGTTGTAAACCAATGTCTCCTCTCTATTGAGTTCTAAACCAATGTCTCCTCTCTGTTGAGTTGTAAACCAATATCTCCTCTCTATTGAGTTGTAAACCAATGTCTCCTCTTTGTTGAGTTGTAAACCAATGTCTCCTCTCTGTTGAGTTGTAAACCAATGTCTCCTCTCTATTGAATTCTAAACCAATGTCTCCTCTCTGTTGAGTTGTAAACCAATGTCTCCTCTCTGTTGAGTTCTAAACCAATGTCTCATCTCTATTGAGTTCTAAACCAATGTCTCCTCTCTGTTGAGTTCTGAACCAATGTCTCATCTCTATTGAGTTCTAAACCAATGTCTCCTCCCTGTTGAATTCTAAACCAATGTCTCCTCTCTGTTGAGTTGTAAACCAATGTCTCCTCTCTGTTGAGTTGTAAACCAATGTCTCCTCTCTGTTGAGTTGTAAACCAATGTCTCCTCTCTGTTGAGTTCTAAACCAATGTCTCATCTCTATTGAGTTCTAAACCAATGTCTCCTCTCTGTTGAATTCTAAACCAATGTCTCCTCTCTGTTGAGTTCTAAACCAATGTCTCCTCTCTGTTGAATTCTAAACCAATGTCTCCTCTCTGTTGAGTTGTAAACCAATGTCTCCTCTCTGTTGAGTTCTAAACCAATGTCTCCTCTCTATTGAGTTGTAAACCAATGTCTCCTCTCTGTTGAGTTCTAAACCAATGTCTCCTCTCTGTTGAGTTGTAAACCAATGTCTCCTCTCTATTGAGTTCTAAACCAATGTCTCCTCTCTATTGAGTTGTAAACCAATATCTCCTCTCTATTGAGTTGTAAACCAATGTCTCCTCTTTGTTGAGTTGTAAACCAATGTCTCCTCTCTGTTGAGTTGTAAACCAATGTCTCCTCTCTATTGAATTCTAAACCAATGTCTCCTCTCTGTTGAGTTGTAAACCAATGTCTCCTCTCTGTTGAGTTGTAAACCAATGTCTCATCTCTATTGAGTTCTAAACCAATGTCTCCTCTCTGTTGAGTTCTAAACCAATGTCTCATCTCTATTGAGTTCTAAACCAAGGTCTCCTCTCTGTTGAATTCTAAACCAATGTCTCCTCTCTGTTGAGTTGTAAACCAATGTCTCCTCTATGTTGAGTTGTAAACCAATGTCTCCTCTCTGTTGAGTTGTAAACCAATGTCTCCTCTCTGTTGAGTTGTAAACCAATGTCTCCTCTCTGTTGAGTTGTAAACCAATGTCTCATCTCTATTGAGTTCTAAACCAATGTCTCCTCTCTGTTGAATTCTAAACCAATGTCTCCTCTCTGAGTTCTAAACCAATGTCTCCTCTCTGTTGAGTTGTAAACCAATGTCTACTCTCTGTTGAGTTGTAAACCAATGTCTCCTCTCTATTGAGTTGTAAACCAATGTCTCCTCTCTATTAGAGTTGTAAACCAATGTCTCCTCTCTTTTGAGTTCTAAACCAATGTCTCCTCTCTATTGAGTTGTAAACCAATGTCTCCTCTCTGTTGAGTTGTAAACCAATGTCTCCTCTCTGTTGAGTTGTAAACCAATGTCTCCTTTCTATTGAGTTCTAAACCAATGTCTACTCTCTGTTGAGTTGTAAACCAATGTCTCCTCTCTATTGAGTTGTAAACCAATGTCTCCTCTCTATTGAGTTGTAAACCAATGTCTCCTCTCTGTTGAGTTCTAAACCAATGTCTCCTCTCTATTGAGTTGTAAACCAATGTCTCCTCTCTGTTGAGTTGTAAACCAATGTCTCCTCTCTGTTGAGTTGTAAACCAATGTCTCCTCTCTATTGAGTTCTAAACCAATGTCTCCTCTCTGTTGAGTTGTAAACCAATATCTCCTCTCTATTGAGTTGTAAACCAATGTCTCCTCTTTGTTGAGTTGTAAACCAATGTCTCCTCTCTGTTGAGTTGTAAACCAATGTCTCCTCTCTATTGAATTCTAAACCAATGTCTCCTCTCTGTTGAGTTGTAAACCAATGTCTCCTCTCTATTGAGTTGTAAACCAATGTCTCCTCTCTGTTGAGTTGTAAACCAATGTCTCCTCTCTGTTGAGTTCTAAAAAAATGTCTCATCTCTATTGAGTTCTAAACCAATGTCTCCTCTCTGTTGAGTTCTAAACCAATGTCTCATCTCTATTGAGTTCTAAACCAATGTCTCCTCCCTGTTGAATTCTAAACCAATGTCTCCTCTCTGTTGAGTTGTAAACCAATGTCTCCTCTCTGTTGAGTTGTAAACCAATGTCTCCTCTCTGTTGAGTTGTAAACCAATGTCTCCTCTCTGTTGAGTTCTAAACCAATGTCTCATCTCTATTGAGTTCTAAACCAATGTCTCCTCTCTGTTGAATTCTAAACCAATGTCTCATCTCTATTGAGTTCTAAACCAATGTCTCCTCTCTATTGAGTTCTAAACCAATGTCTCCTCCCTGTTGAGTTCTAAACCAATGTCTCCTCTCTGTTGAGTTGTAAACCAATGTCTACTCTCTGTTGAGTTGTAAACAAAATGTCTCCTCTCTATTGAGTTGTAAACCAATGTCTCCTCTCTATTGAGTTGTAAACCACTGTCTCCTCTCTGTTGAGTTCTAAACCAATGTCTCCTCTCTATTGAGTTCTAAACCAATGTCTCCTCTCTGTTGAGTTGTAAACCAATGTCTCCTCTCTGTTGAGTTGTAAACCAATGTCTCCTCTCTATTGAGTTCTAAACCAATGTCTCCTCTCTGTTGAGTTGTAAACCAATATCTCCTCTCTATTGAGTTGTAAACCAATGTCTCCTCTCTGTTGAGTTGTAAACCAATGTCTCCTCTCTGTTGAGTTGTAAACCAATGTCTCCTCTCTATTGAATTCTAAACCAATGTCTCCTCTCTATTGAGTTGTAAACCAATGTCTCCTCTCTATTTAGTTCTAAACCAATGTCTCCTCTCTGTTGAGTTGTAAACCAATGTCTCCTCTCTGTTGAGATCTAAACCAATGTCTCATCTCTATTGAGTTCTAAACCAATGTCTCCTCTCTGTTGAGTTCTAAACCAATGTCTCATCTCTATTGAGTTCTAAACCAATGTCTCCTCTCTGTTGAATTCTAAACCAATGTCTCCTCTGTTGAGTTGTAAACCAATGTCTCCCCTATGTTGAGTTGTAAACCAATGTCTCCTCTCTGTTGAGTTGTAAACCAATGTCTCCTCTCTATTGAGTTCTAAACCAATGTCTACTCTCTGTTGAGTTGTAAACCAATGTCTCCTCTCTATTGAGTTGTAAACCAATGTCTCCTCTCTATTGAGTTGTAAACCAATGTCTCCTCTCTGTTGAGTTCTAAACCAATGTCTCCTCTCTATTGAGTTGTAAACCAATGTCTCCTCTCTGTTGAGTTGTAAACCAATGTCTCCTCTCTGTTGAGTTGTAAACCAATGTCTCCTCTCTATTGACTTCTAAACCAATGTCTCCTCTCTGTTGAGTTGTAAACCAATATCTCCTCTCTATTGAGTTGTAAACCAATGTCTCCTCTTTGTTGAGTTGTAAACCAATGTCTCCTCTCTGTTGAGTTGTAAACCAATGTCTCCTCTCTATTGAATTCTAAACCAATGTCTCCTCTCTGTTGAGTTGTAAACCAATGTCTCCTCTCTATTGAGTTGTAAACCAATGTCTCCTCTCTGTTGAGTTGTAAACCAATGTCTCCTCTCTGTTGAGTTCTAAACCAATGTCTCATCTCTATTGAGTTCTAAACCAATGTCTCCTCTCTGTTGAGTTCTAAACCAATGTCTCATCTCTATTGAGTTCTAAACCAATGTCTCCTCCCTGTTGAATTCTAAACCAATGTCTCCTCTCTGTTGAGTTGTAAACCAATGTCTCCTCTCTGTTGAGTTGTAAACCAATGTCTCCTCTCTGTTGAGTTGTAAACCAATGTCTCCTCTCTGTTGAGTTCTAAACCAATGTCTCATCTCTATTGAGTTCTAAACCAATGTCTCCTCTCTGTTGAATTCTAAACCAATGTCTCCTCTCTGTTGAGTTCTAAACCAATGTCTCCTCTCTGTTGAGTTGTAAACCAATGTCTCCTCTCTGTTGAGTTGTAAACCAATGTCTCCTCTCTGTTGAGTTCTAAACCAATGTCTCATCTCTATTGAGTTCTAAACCAATGTCTCCTCTCTGTTGAATTCTAAACCAATGTCTCCTCTCTGTTGAGTTCTAAACCAATGTCTCCTCTCTGTTGAGTTGTAAACCAATGTCTACTCTCTGTTGAGTTGTAAACCAATGTCTCCTCTCTATTGAGTTGTAAACCAATGTCTCCTCTCTATTGAGTTGTAAACCAATGTCTCCTCTCTGTTGAGTTCTAAACCAATGTCTCCTCTCTATTGAGTTGTAAACCAATGTCTCCTCTCTGTTGAGTTGTAAACCAATGTCTCCTCTCTGTTGAGTTGTAAACCAATGTCTCCTCTCTATTGAGTTCTAAACCAATGTCTCCTCTCTGTTGAGTTGTAAACCAATATCTCCTCTCTATTGAGTTGTAAACCAATGTCTCCTCTTTGTTGAGTTGTAAACCAATGTCTCCTCTCTGTTGAGTTGTAAACCAATGTCTCCTCTCTATTGAATTCTAAACCAATGTCTCCTCTCTGTTGAGTTGTAAACCAATGTCTCCTCTCTATTGAGTTGTAAACCAATGTCTCCTCTCTGTTGAGTTGTAAACCAATGTCTCCTCTCTGTTGAGTTCTAAACCAATGTCTCATCTCTATTGAGTTCTAAACCAATGTCTCCTCTCTGTTGAGTTCTAAACCAATGTCTCATCTCTATTGAGTTCTAAACCAATGTCTCCTCCCTGTTGAATTCTAAACCAATGTCTCCTCTCTGTTGAGTTGTAAACCAATGTCTCCTCTCTGTTGAGTTGTAAACCAATGTCTCCTCTCTGTTGAGTTGTAAACCAATGTCTCCTCTCTGTTGAGTTCTAAACCAATGTCTCATCTCTATTGAGTTCTAAACCAATGTCTCCTCTCTGTTGAATTCTAAACCAATGTCTCCTCTCTGTTGAGTTCTAAACCAATGTCTCCTCTCTGTTGAGTTGTAAACCAATGTCTACTCTCTGTTGAGTTGTAAACCAATGTCTCCTCTCTATTGAGTTGTAAACCAATGTCTCCTCTCTATTGAGTTGTAAACCAATGTCTCCTCTCTGTTGAGTTCTAAACCAATGTCTCCTCTCTATTGTTTTGTAAACCAATGTCTCCTCTCTGTTGAGTTGTAAACCAATGTCTCCTCTCTGTTGAGTTGTAAACCAATGTCTCCTCTCTATTGAGTTCTAAACCAATGTCTCCTCTCTGTTGAGTTGTAAACCAATATCTCCTCTCTATTGAGTTGTAAACCAATGTCTCCTCTCTGTTGAGTTGTAAACCAATGTCTCCTCTCTGTTGAGTTGTAAACCAATGTCTCCTCTCTATTGAATTCTAAACCAATGTCTTCTCTCTATTGAGTTGTAAACCAATGTCTCCTCTCTATTTAGTTCTAAACCAATGTGTCCTCTCTGTTGAGTTGTAAACCAATGTCTCCTCTCTGTTGAGTTCTAAACCAATGTCTCATCTCTATTGAGTTCTAAACCAATGTCTCCTCTCTGTTGAGTTCTAAACCAATGTCTCATCTCTATTGAGTTCTAAACCAATGTCTCCTCTCTGTTGAATTCTAAACCAACGTCTCCTCTCTGTTGAGTTGTAAACCAATGTCTCCCCTATGTTGAGTTGTAAACCAATGTCTCCTCTCTGTTGAGTTGTAAACCAATGTCTCCTCTCTGTTGAGTTCTAAACCAATGTCTCATCTCTATTGAGTTCTAAACCAATGTCTCCTCTCTGTTGAATTCTAAACCAATGTCTCCTCTCTGTTGAGTTCTAAACCAATGTCTCCTCTCTGTTGAGGTGTAAACCAATGTCTACTCTCTGTTGAGTTGTAAACCAATGTCTCCTCTCTATTGAGATGTAAACCAATGTCTCCTCTCTATTGAGTTGTAAACCAATGTCTCCTCTCTGTTGAGTTCTAAACCAATGTCTCCTCTCTATTGAGTTGTAAACCAATGTCTCCTCTCTGTTGAGTTGTAAACCAATGTCTCCTCTCTGTTGAGTTGTAAACCAATGTCTCCTCTCTTTTGAGTTCTAAACCAATGTCTCCTCTCTGTTGAGTTCTAAACCAATGTCTCCTCTCTGTTGAGTTGTAAACCAATGTCTCCTCTCTGTTGAGTTGTAAACCAATGTCTCCTCTCTGTTGAGTTGTAAACCAATGTCTCCTCTCTTTTGAGTTCTAAACCAATGTCTACTCTCTGTTGAGTTGTAAACCAATGTCTCCTCTCTATTGAGTTGTAAACCAATGTCTCCTCTCTATTGAGTTGTAAACCAATGTCTCCTCTCTGTTGAGTTCTAAACCAATGTCTCCTCTCTATTGAGTTGTAAACCAATGTCTCCTCTCTGTTGAGTTGTAAACCAATGTCTCCTCTCTGTTGAGTTGTAAACCAATGTCTCCTCTCTATTGAGTTCTAAACCAATGTCTCCTCTCTGTTGAGTTGTAAACCAATATCTCCTCTCTATTGAGTTGTAAACCAATGTCTCCTCTTTGTTGAGTTGTAAACCAATGTCTCCTCTCTGTTGAGTTGTAAACCAATGTCTCCTCTCTATTGAATTCTAAACCAATGTCTCCTCTCTGTTGAGTTGTAAACCAATGTCTCCTCTCTGTTGAGTTCTAAACCAATGTCTCATCTCTATTGAGTTCTAAACCAATGTCTCCTCTCTGTTGAGTTCTAAACCAATGTCTCATCTCTATTGAGTTCTAAACCAATGTCTCCTCCCTGTTGAATTCTAAACCAATGTCTCCTCTCTGTTGAGTTGTAAACCAATGTCTCCTCTCTGTTGAGTTGTAAACCAATGTCTCCTCTCTGTTGAGTTGTAAACCAATGTCTCCTCTCTGTTGAGTTCTAAACCAATGTCTCATCTCTATTGAGTTGTAAACCAATGTCTCCTCTCTGTTGAATTCTAAACCAATGTCTCCTCTCTGTTGAGTTCTAAACCAATGTCTCCTCTCTGTTGAGTTGTAAACCAATGTCTACTCCCTGTTGAGTTGTAAACCAATGTCTCCTCTCTATTGAGTTGTAAACCAATGTCTCCTCTCTATTGAGTTGTAAACCAATGTCTCCTCTCTGTTGAGTTCTAAACCAATGTCTCCTCTCTATTGAGTTGTAAACCAATGTCTCCTCTCTGTTGAGTTGTAAACCAATGTCTCCTCTCTGTTGAGTTGTAAACCAATGTCTCCTCTCTATTGAGTTCTAAACCAATGTCTCCTCTCTGTTGAGTTGTAAACCAATATCTCCTCTCTATTGAGTTGTAAACCAATGTCTCCTCTCTGTTGAGTTGTAAACCAATGTCTCCTCTCTGTTGAGTTGTAAACCAATGTCTCCTCTCTATTGAATTCTAAACCAATGTCTCCTCTCTATTGAGTTGTAAACCAATGTCTCCTCTCTATTTAGTTCTAAACCAATGTCTCCTCTCTGTTGAGTTGTAAACCAATGTCTCCACTCTATTGAGTTGTAAACCAATGTCTCCTCTCTGTTGAGTTGTAAACCAATGTCTCCTCTCTGTTGAGTTCTAAACCAATGTCTCCTCTCTATTGAATTCTAAACCATTGTCTCCTCTCTATTGAATTCTAAACCAATGTCTCCTCTCTATTGAGTTCTAAACCACTGTCTCCTCTCTGTTGAGTTCTAAACCAATGTCTCCTCTCTGTTGATTTGTAAACCAATGTCTCCTCTCTATTGAGTTGTAAACCAATGTCTCCTCTCTATTGAATTCTAAACCAATGTCTCCTCTCTGTTGAGTTCTAAACCAATGTCTCCTCTGTGTTGAATTCTAAACCAATGTCTCCTCTCTGTTGAGTTGTAAACCAATGTCTCCTCTCTGTTGAGTTGTAAACCAATGTCTCCTCTCTGTTGAATTCTAAACCAATGTCTCCTCTCTGTTGAGTTGTAAACCAATGTCTCCTCTCTGTTGAGTTGTAAACCAATGTCTCCTCTCTATTGAGTTGTAAACCAATGTCTCCTCTCTGTTGATTTGTAAACCAATGTCTCCTCTCTGTTGAGTTGTAAACCAATGTCTCCTCTCTATTGAGTTGTAAACCAATGTCTCATCTCTATTGAGTTCTAAACCAATGTCTCCTCTCTATTGAGTTCTAAACCAATGTCTCCTCTCTGTTGAGTTGTAAACCAATGTCTCCTCTCTATTGAGTTGTAAACCAATGTCTCCTCTCTATTGAGTTGTAAACCAATGTCTCCTCTCTGTTGAGTTCTAAACCAATGTCTCCTCTCTGTTGAGTTGTAAACCAATGTCTACTCTCTGTTGAGTTGTAAACCAATGTCTACTCTCTGTTGAGTTGTAAACCAATGTCTCCTCTCTCTTGAGTTGTAAACCAATGTCTCCTCTCTGTTGAGTTGTAAACCAATGTCTCCTCTCTATTGAGTTGTAAACCAATGTCTCCTCTCTGTTGAGTTGTAAACCAATGTCTCCTCTCTGTTGAGTTCTACACCATTGTCTATTCTCTATTGAGTTCTAAACCAATGTCTCCTCTCTGTTGAGTTGTAAACCAATGTCTCCTCTCTGTTGAGTTGTAAACCAATGTCTCCTCTCTGTTGAGTTCTACACCAATGTCTATTCTCTATTGAGTTCTAAACCAATGTCTCCTCTCTGTTGAGTTGTAAACCAATGTCTCCTCTCTATTGAGTTGTAAACCAATGTCTCCTCTCTGTTGAGTTGTAAACCAATGTCTCCTCTCTGTTGAGTTGTAAACCAATGTTTCCTCTCTGTTGAGTTGTAAACCAATGTCTCCTCTCTGTTGAGTTGTAAACCAATGTCTCCTCTCTGTTGAGTTGTAAACCAATGTCTCCTCTCTATTGAATTCTAAACCAATGTCTCCTCTCTATTGAATTCTAAACCAATGTCTCCTCTCTGTTGAGTTGTAAACCAATGTCTCCTCTCTATTGAGTTGTAAACCAATGTCTCCTCTCTGTTGAGTTGTAAACCAATGTCTCCTCTCTGTTGAGTTCTAAACCAATGTCTCCTCTCTATTGAATTCTAAACCAATGTCTCCTCTCTATTGAATTCTAAACCAATGTCTCCTCTCTATTGAGTTCTAAACCAATGTCTCCTCTCTGTTGAGTTCTAAACCAATGTCTCATCTCTATTGAGTTCTAAACCAATGTCTCCTCTCTGTTGAGTTCTAAACCAATGTCTCATCTCTATTGAGTTCTAAACCAATGTCTCCTCTCTGTTGAGTTCTAAACCAATGTCTCCTCTCTATTGAGTTGTAAACCAATGTCTCCTCTCTGTTGAGTTGTAAACCAATGTCTCCTCTCTGTTGAATTCTAAACCAATGTCTCCTCTCTGTTGAGTTGTAAACCAATGTCTCCTCTCTGTTGAGTTGTAAACCAATGTCTCCTCTCTATTGAGTTGTAAACCAATGTCTCCTCTCTGTTGATTTGTAAACCAATGTCTCCTCTCTGTTGAGTTGTAAACCGATGTCTCCTCTCTATTGAGTTGTAAACCAATGTCTCATCTCTATTGAGTTCTAAACCAATGTCTCCTCTCTATTGAGTTCTAAACCAATGTCTCCTCTCTGTTGAGTTGTAAACCAATGTCTCCTCTCTATTGAGTTGTAAACCAATGTCTCCTCTCTGTTGAGTTCTAAACCAATGTCTCCTCTCTGTTGAGTTGTAAACCAATGTCTACTCTCTGTTGAGTTGTAAACCAATGTTTCCTCTCTGTTGAGTTGTAAACCAATGTCTCCTCTCTGTTGAGTTGTAAACCAATGTCTCCTCTCTGTTGAGTTGTAAACCAATGTCTCCTCTCTATTGAATTCTAAACCAATGTCTCCTCTCTATTGAATTCTAAACCAATGTCTCCTCTCTGTTGAGTTGTAAACCAATGTCTCCTCTCTATTGAGTTGTAAACCAATGTCTCCTCTCTGTTGAGTTGTAAACCAATGTCTCCTCTCTGTTGAGTTCTAAACCAATGTCTCCTCTCTATTGAATTCTAAACCAATGTCTCCTCTCTATTGAATTCTAAACCAATGTCTCCTCTCTATTGAGTTCTAAACCAATGTCTCCTCTCTGTTGAGTTCTAAACCAATGTCTCATCTCTATTGAGTTCTAAACCAATGTCTCCTCTCTGTTGAGTTCTAAACCAATGTCTCATCTCTATTGAGTTCTAAACCAATGTCTCCTCTCTGTTGAGTTCTAAACCAATGTCTCCTCTCTATTGAGTTGTAAACCAATGTCTCCTCTCTGTTGAGTTGTAAACCAATGTCTCCTCTCTGTTGAATTCTAAACCAATGTCTCCTCTCTGTTGAGTTGTAAACCAATGTCTCCTCTCTGTTGAGTTGTAAACCAATGTCTCCTCTCTATTGAGTTGTAAACCAATGTCTCCTCTCTGTTGATTTGTAAACCAATGTCTCCTCACTGTTGAGTTGTAAACCGATGTCTCCTCTCTATTGAGTTGTAAACCAATGTCTCATCTCTATTGAGTTCTAAACTAATGTCTCCTCTCTATTGAGTTCTAAACCAATGTCTCCTCTCTGTTGAGTTGTAAACCAATGTCTCCTCTCTATTGAGTTGTAAACCAATGTCTCCTCTCTGTTGAGTTCTAAACCAATGTCTCCTCTCTGTTGAGTTGTAAACCAATGTCTACTCTCTGTTGAGTTGTAAACCAATGTCTACTCTCTGTTGAGTTGTAAACCAATGTCTCCTCTCTCTTGAGTTGTAAACCAATGTCTCCTCTCTGTTGAGTTGTAAACCAATGTCTCCTCTCTATTGAGTTGTAAACCAATGTCTCCTCTCTATTGAGTTGTAAACCAATGTCTCCTCTCTGTTGAGTTCTACACCAATGTCTATTCTCTATTGAGTTCTAAACCAATGTCTCCTCTCTGTTGAGTTGTAAACCAATGTCTCCTCTCTGTTGAGTTGTAAACCAATGTCTCCTCTCTGTTGAGTTCTACACCAATGTCTATTCTCTATTGAGTTCTAAACCAATGTCTCCTCTCTGTTGAGTTATAAACCAATGTCTCCTCTCTATTGAGTTGTAAACCAATGTCTCCTCTCTGTTGAGTTGTAAACCAATGTCTCCTCTCTGTTGAGTTGTAAACCAATGTTTCCTCTCTGTTGAGTTGTAAACCAATGTCTCCTCTCTGTTGAGTTGTAAACCAATGTCTCCTCTCTGTTGAGTTGTAAACCAATGTCTCCTCTCTGTTGAATTCTAAACCAATGTCTCCTCTCTATTGAATTCTAAACCAATGTCTCCTCTCTGTTGAGTTGTAAACCAATGTCTCCTCTCTATTGAGTTGTAAACCAATGTCTCCTCTCTGTTGAGTTGTAAACCAATGTCTCCTCTCTGTTGAGTTCTAAACCAATGTCTCCTCTCTATTGAATTCTAAACCAATGTCTCCTCTCTATTGAATTCTAAACCAATGTCTCCTCTCTATTGAGTTCTAAACCAATGTCTCCTCTCTGTTGAGTTCTAAACCAATGTCTCATCTCTATTGAGTTCTAAACCAATGTCTCCTCTCTGTTGAGTTCTAAACCAATGTCTCATCTCTATTGAGTTCTAAACCAATGTCTCCTCTCTGTTGAGTTCTAAACCAATGTCTCCTCTCTATTGAGTTGTAAACCAATGTCTCCTCTCTGTTGAGTTGTAAACCAATGTCTCCTCTCTATTGAGTTGTAAACCAATGTCTCCTCTCTGTTGATTTGTAAACCAATGTCTCCTCTCTGTTGAGTTGTAAACCGATGTCTCCTCTCTATTGAGTTGTAAACCAATGTCTCCTCTCTGTTGAGTGTTAAACCAATGTCTCCTCTCTGTTGAGTTGTAAACCAATGTCTCCTCTCTGTTGAGTTGTAAACCAATGTCTCCTCTCTGTTGAGTTCTACACCAATGTCTATTCTCTATTGAGTTCTAAACCAATGTCTCCTCTCTGTTGAGTTGTAAACCAATGTCTCCTCTCTATTGAGTTGTAAACCAATGTCTCCTCTCTGTTGAGTTGTAAACCAATGTCTCCTCTCTGTTGAGTTGTAAACCAATGTTTCCTCTCTGTTGAGTTGTAAACCAATGTCTCCTCTCTGTTGAGTTGTAAACCAATGTCTCCTCTCTGTTGAGTTGTAAACCAATGTCTCCTCTCTGTTGAATTCTAAACCAATGTCTCCTCTCTATTGAATTCTAAACCAATGTCTCCTCTCTGTTGAGTTGTAAACCAATGTCTCCTCTCTATTGAGTTGTAAACCAATGTCTCCTCTCTGTTGAGTTGTAAACCAATGTCTCCTCTCTGTTGAGTTCTAAACCAATGTCTCCTCTCTATTGAATTCTAAACCAATGTCTCCTCTCTATTGAATTCTAAACCAATGTCTCCTCTCTATTGAGTTCTAAACCAATGTCTCCTCTCTGTTGAGTTCTAAACCAATGTCTCATCTCTATTGAGTTCTAAACCAATGTCTCCTCTCTGTTGAGTTCTAAACCAATGTCTCATCTCTATTGAGTTCTAAACCAATGTCTCCTCTCTGTTGAGTTCTAAACCAATGTCTCCTCTCTATTGAGTTGTAAACCAATGTCTCCTCTCTGTTGAGTTGTAAACCAATGTCTCCTCTCTGTTGAGTTGTAAACCAATGTCTCCTCTCTATTGAGTTCTAAACCAATGTCTACTCTCTGTTGAGTTGTAAACCAATGTCTCCTCTCTATTGAGTTGTAAACCAATGTCTCCTCTCTATTGAGTTGTAAACCAATGTCTCCTCTCTGTTGAGTTCTAAACCAATGTCTCCTCTCTATTGAGTTGTAAACCAATGTCTCCTCTCTGTTGAGTTGTAAACCAATGTCTCCTCTCTGTTGAGTTGTAAACCAATGTCTCCTCTCTATTGAGTTCTAAACCAATGTCTCCTCTCTGTTGAGTTGTAAACCAATGTCTCCTCTCTGTTGAGTTGTAAACCAATGTCTCCTCTCTGTTGAGTTGTAAACCAATGTCTCCTCTCTGTTGAGTTCTAAACCAATGTCTCCTCTCTGTTGAGTTGTAAACCAATGTCTCCTCTCTATTGAGTTGTAAACCAATGTCTCCTCTCTGTTGAGTTGTAAACCAATGTCTCCTCTCTGTTGAGTGTTAAACCAATGTCTCCTCTCTGTTGAGTGTTAAACCAATGTCTCCTCTCTATTGAGTTGTAAACCAATGTCTCCTCTCTATTGAGTTGTAAACCAATGTCTCCTCTCTGTTGAGTTCTAAACCAATGTCTCCTCTCTGTTGAGTTGTAAACCAATGTCTACTCTCTGTTGAGTTGTAAACCAATGTCTACTCTCTGTTGAGTTGTAAACCAATGTCTCCTCTCTCTTGAGTTGTAAACCAATGTCTCCTCTCTGTTGAGTTGTAAACCAATGTCTCCTCTCTATTGAGTTGTAAACCAATGTCTCCTCTCTGTTGAGTTGTAAACCAATGTCTCCTCTCTGTTGAGTTCTACACCAATGTCTATTCTCTATTGAGTTCTAAACCAATGTCTCCTCTCTGTTGAGTTGTAAACCAATGTCTCCTCTCTGTTGAGTTGTAAACCAATGTCTCCTCTCTGTTGAGTTCTACACCAATGTCTATTCTCTATTGAGTTCTAAACCAATGTCTCCTCTCTGTTGAGTTGTAAACCAATGTCTCCTCTCTATTGAGTTCTAAACCAATGTCTCCTCTCTGTTGAGTTGTAAACCAATGTCTCCTCTCTGTTGAGTTGTAAACCAATGTTTCCTCTCTGTTGAGTTGTAAACCAATGTCTCCTCTCTGTTGAGTTGTAAACCAATGTCTCCTCTCTGTTGAGTTGTAAACCAATGTCTCCTCTCTATTGAATTCTAAACCAATGTCTCCTCTCTAATGAATTCTAAACCAATGTCTCCTCTCTGTTGAGTTGTAAACCAATGTCTCCTCTCTATTGAGTTGTAAACCAATGTCTCCTCTCTGTTGAGTTGTAAACCAATGTCTCCTCTCTGTTGAGTTCTAAACCAATGTCTCCTCTCTATTGAATTCTAAACCAATGTCTCCTCTCTATTGAGTTCTAAACCAATGTCTCCTCTCTGTTGAGTTCTAAACCAATGTCTCCTCTCTGTTGATTTGTAAACCAATGTCTCCTCTCTATTGAGTTGTAAACCAATGTCTCCTCTCTATTGAATTCTAAACCAATGTCTCCTCTCTGTTGAGTTCTAAACCAATGTCTCCTCTCTGTTTGAATTCTCAGACGGTAAGTCAAAGTCACAGTTTTTCAAAGTGAGCGGGAGTTTACCTTGACACCATTCTCTTCCAACTCCTCCGCACCTGCGCTTGATGGTTACCCCCCCCCAAATTATTTTCATAGTTTTGTCGTCAAAATAGTGATTTCTTCAACCATAGTCCTTGATCTATCTCTCTGAGAAAGCCACGCAGCAGGATAAATTGCTAACGATAATATGCATTCATATTTTCCTGCTGTGAGACCTTCTATGATTCAACATAGACAGTGCTCTAACTCCTCTAGCTCCACAATGAGATAGGGTGCAGGCCAGGCAGCAGGCTGTTAGCCAACCTGCCAGCTTAGTGGAGTCTGCCACTAGCACAGTCAGTGTAGTCAGCTCAGCTATCCCTATTGAGACCGTGTCTGTGCCTCGACCTAGGTTGGGCAAAACTAAACACGGCGGTGTTCGCCTTAGCAATCTCACTGGAATAAAGACCTCCTCCGTTCCTGTCGTTATTGAAAGAGATCGTGATACCTCACATCTCAAAATAGGGTTACTTAATGTTAGATCCCTCACTTCAAAGCAGTTATAGACAATGAACTAATCTTGATTTGATTGGCCTGACTGAAACATGGCTTAAGCCTGATGAATTTACTGTGTTAAATGAGGCCTCACCTCTTGGTTACACTAGTGACCATATCCCCCGTGCATCCCGCAAAGGCGGAGGTGTTGCTAACATTTACGATATCAAATTTCAATTTACAAAAAAAGAATGCAGTTTTCGTCTTTTGAGCTTCTAGTCATGAAATCTATGCAGCCTACTCAATCACTTTTTATAGCTACTGTTTACAGGCCTCCTGGGCCATATACAGCGTTCCTCACTGAGTCCCCTGAATTCCTATTAGACCTTGTAGTCATAGCAGATAATATTAAAAATATATAAATTTTAATATTCACATGGAAAAGTCCACAGACCCACTCCAAAAGGCTTTCGGAGCCATCATCGACTCAGTGGGTTTTGTCCAACATGTCTCTGGACCTACTCACTGTCACAGTCATACTCTGGACCTAGTTTTGTCCCATGGAATAAATGTTGTAGATCTTAATGTTTTTCCACAAAATCCTGAACTATCGGACCACCATTTTATTACGTTTGCATTGCAACAAATAATCTGCTCAGACCCCAACCAAGGAGCATCAAAAGTCGTGCTATAAATTCTCAGACAACACAAAGATTCCTTGATGCCCTTCCAGACTCCTTCTGCCTACCCAAGGACGTCAGAGGACAAAAATCAGTTAACCACCTAACTGAGGAACTCAATTTAACCTTGCGCAATACCCTAGATGCAGCTGCACCCCTAAAAACTAAAAACATTTGTCATACGAAACTAGCTCCCTGGTATACAGAAAATACCCGAGCTCTGAAGCAAGCTTCCAGAAAATTGGAACGGAAATGGCGCCACACCAAACTGGAAGTCTTCTGACTAGCTTGGAAAGACAGTACCGTGCAGTATCGAAGAGCCCTCACTGCTGCTCGATCATCCTACTTTTCTAACTTAATTTGGGAAAATAAGAATAATCCGAAATATCTTTTTGATACTGTCGCAAAGCTAACTAAAAAGCAGCATTCCCCAAGTGACGATGGCTTTCACTTCAGCAGTAATAAATTCATGAACTTCTTTGAGGAAAAGATCATGATCATTAGAAAGCTAATTCCGGACTCCTCTTTAAATCTGCGTATTCCTCCAAAGCTCAGCTGTCCTGAGTGTGCAAAACTCTGCCAGGACCTAGGATCAAGAGAGACACTCAAGTGTTTTAGTACTATATCTCTTGACACAATGATGAAAATATTCATGGCCTCTAAACCTTCAAGCTGCATACTGGACCCTATTCCAACTACTGAAAGAGCTGCTTCCTGTGCTCGGTCCTCCTATGTTGAACATCATAAATGGCTCTCTATCCACCGGATGTTTACCAAACTCACTAAAAGTGTCAGTAATAAAGCCTCTCTTGGAAAAGCAAAACCTTGACCCAGAAAATATAAAAAAACTATCGGCCTATATCGAAACTTCCATTCCTCTTAAAAAATTTTGAGAAAAAAAGCTGTTGCACAGCAACTCACTGCCTTCCTGAAGACAAACAATGTATACGAAATGCTTCAGTCTGGTTTTAGACCCCATCATAGCACTGAGACTGCACTTGTGAAGGTGGTAAATTACCTTTTAATGGCGTCAGACCGAGGCTCTGCATCTGTCCTCGTGCTCCTAGACCTTAGTGCTGCCTTTGATACCATCGATCACCACATTCTTTTGGAGAGATTGGATACCCACATTTGTCTACACGGACAAGTTCTGGCCTGGTTTAGATCTTATCTCTCAGAAAGATATTAGTTTGTCTCTGTGAATGGTTTGTCCTCTGACAAATGTACATTTCGGTGTTCCTCAAGGTTCCGTTTTGGGACCACTATTCTTTTCACTATATATTTTACCTCTTGGGCATGTCATTCGAAAACATAATGTTAACTTTCAATGCTATGCGGATGACAGACAGCTGTACATTTCAATGAAACATGGTGAAGCCCCAAAATTGCCCTCGCTAGAAGCATGTGTTTCAGACATAAGAAAGTGGATGGCTGCAAACGTTCTACTTTTAAACTCGAACAAAACAGAGATGCTTGTTCTAGGTCCCAAGAAACAAAGAGATCTTCTGTTGAATCTGACAATTCATCTTGATGGTTGTACAGTCGTCTCAAATAAAACTGAAGGACCTCGGCGTTACTCTGGACCCTGATCTCTCTTTTGAGGTACATATCAAGACTGTTTCAAGGACAGCTTTTTTCCATCTACATAACATTGCAAAAATCAGAAACTTTCTGTCCAAAGATTATGCAGAAATATTAATCCATGCTTTTGTTACTTCTAGGTTAGACTACTGCAATGCTCTACTTTCCGGCTACCCGGATAAAGCACTAAATAAACTTCAGTTAGTGCTAAATACGGCTGCTAGAATCCTGACTAGAACCACATTTTTTTATCATATTACTCCAGTGCTAGCTTCCCTACACTGGCTTTCTGTTAAGGCAAGGGCTGATTTCAAGGTTTTACTGCTAAACTACAAAGCATTACAAGGGCTTGCTCCTACCTATCTTTCCAATTTGGTCCTGCCGTACATACCTACACGTACACTACGGTCACAAGACGCAGGCCTCCTAATTGTCCCTAGAATTTCTAAGTAAACAGCTGGAGGCAGGTTTTTCTCCTATAGAGCTCCATTTTTATGGAATGGTCTGCCTACCCATGTGAGAGACGCAGACTCGGTCTCAACCTTTAAGTCTTTACTGAAGACTCATCTCTTCGTAGGTCCTATGATTGAGTGTAGTCTGGCCCAGGAGTGTGAAGGTGAACGGAAAGGCTCTGGAGCAACGAACCGCCCTTGCTGTCTCTGCCTGGCCGGTTCCCCTCTCTCCACTGGGATTCTCTGCCTCTAACCCTATTACAGGGGCTGAGTCACTGGCTTACTGGTGCTCTTTCATGCCGTCCCTAGGAGGGGTGCGTCACTTGAGTGGGTTGAGTCACTGACGTGATCTTCCTGTCTGGGTTGGCGCTCCCCCCTTGAGTTGTGCCGTGGTGGAGATCTTTGTGGGCTATACTCGGCCTTATCTCAGGATGGTAAGTTGGTGGTTGAAGATATCCCTCTAGTGGTGTGGGCCTGTGCTTTGGCAAAGTGGGTGGGGTTATATCCTTCCTTTTTGGCCCTGTCCGGGGGTAACATCGGATGGGGCCACAGTGTCTCCTGACCCCTCCTATCTCAGCCTCCAGTATTTATTCTGCAGTAGTTAACCTGTCTAGGATGAGGGTGCCGCTAGCGGCACTCCCCCCCCACCCCCACTGAAAAACCAGTGCCGCGAAATTCAAAAAAAATATTTTTTTTTAATATTTAACTTTCACACATTAAAGTCCAATACAGCTAATGAAAGACACAGATCTTGTGAATCCAGCCAACATGTCCGATTTTTAAAATGTTTTACAGGGAAGACACAATATGTAAAGATGTACATCTATTACCTAAAAACACATTAGCATAATCCACCATCTTTTATTTGTCCACCAACACCAGTAGCGATCACCAATTCGGCTAAACTAAGATATTTATAGCCCCTAACCAAGAAAAAAACTCGACCAGAGTAATATTACTCCCTCCACTAATGCTTGGAACAAGTGCAGGTCGATGTCCTCCAGGCGCATTACGCAGCAAGAAAAGAGTTCCTAGCTACAGGGTTTTTTAATTTGTAGTGCCTGTGAACGCGCAATCGACCCCATTCAAATCGTCATCACGTAAAGGCATCCAGGGGAAGACGTAAGCAGTGTCCGTATACTAATAGCAATAACAGTGGCCTTTTAACTGACTCCAGATCAGGGGCCAACATTTCTGAAATCTGACTCCATGTCAGGGAAATTGCTGTAGAATGGGTTCTGTTCCACTTAGAGACAAAATTTCAACTCCTATAGAAACTATAGACTGTTTTCTATCCAATAATAATAATAATATGCATATTGTACGATCAAGAATTTTGTGGGAAGCCGTTTCAAAAATTACACGATTAGCATAAATAGTGACAACAGCGCCCCCATCCTCAACAGGTTAATATATCGGGGGGCTAGGGTCAGTTTGTTATATCTGGAGTACTTCTCCTGTTTTATTCGGTGTCCTGTGTGAATTTAACCTGTCTAGGATGAGGGTGCCGCTAGCGGCACACCCCCCCCACATTCCACTGAAAAGGCAGAGCCGCGAAATTCAAAAAAAATATTTTTTTTAAATATTTAACTTTCACACATTAAAGTCCAATACAGCTAATGAAAGACACAGATCTTGTGAATCCAGCCAACATGTCCGATTTTTAAAATGTTTTACAGGGAAGACACAATATGTAAAGATGTAAATCTATTACCTAAAAACACATTAGCATAATCCACCATCTTTTATTTGTCCACCAACACCAGTAGCTATCACCAATTCGGCTAAACTAAGATATTTATAGCCCCTAACCTAGAAAAAAACTCATCAGATGACAGTCTGATAACATATTTATGGTATGGGATAGGTTTTGTTAGAAAAATGTGCATATTTCAGGTAGCTGGCATAGTTTACAATTGCACCCACCGTCACAAATGGACTAGAATAATTACAATGAGCAACGTGTTTACCTAACTACTAATCATCAAACATTTCGTAAAAATACACAGCATACACTAATCGAAAGACACAGATCCTGTGAATACAGACAATATTTCAAATTTTCTAAGTGTCTTACAGTGAAAACACAATAAATCGTTATATTAGCATAGCACGTGTGCAAACATTACCCCAGCATTGATTCTAGCCAAAGAGAGCGCTAATGTAAACATCGCCAAAATATATTATTTTTTTCACTAACCTTCTCAGAATTCTTCAGATGACACCCCTGTAACATCACATTACAACATACATATATAGTTTGTTCGAAAATGTGCATATTTAGCCACCAAAATCATGGTTACACAATGACAAAAGTAGCACAGCTGGTGAGAAAATGTCCGTGCGCCATATTAGACAGTGATCTACTCGTATACATAAATACTCATAAACGTGACTAAAAAATATAGGGTGGACAGCGATTGATAGACAATTTAATTCTTAATACAATCGCGGAATTACATTTTTTAAATTATCCTTACTTTTCAATACAGTTTGCGCCAAGCGAAGCTACGTCAAAAAACATGGCGTCCTAAGCCACTAACATTTTTCGACAGAAACACGATTTATCATAATAAAAATGTCCTACTTTGAGCTGTTCTTCCATCAGTATCTTGGGCAAAGGATCCTTTCTTGGGTCTAATCGTCTTTTGGTGGAAATCTGTCCTCTTGCCATGTGGAAATGCCAACTGTGTTCGGGATGAACTGGAAGCGTGCCCAGAGATTCACAGCGTCTCAGAAATAAATGTCCCAAAATCGCACTAAACGGATATAAATTGCTATAAAACGCTTTAAATTAACTACCTTATGATGTTTTTAACTCCTATAACGAGTCTTAACATGACCGGAGAAAGATTACTCCCAACACAAATGCTTGGAACAGGTGCGGGTCGGTGTCCTCCACGCGCATGACGCAGCTGCAAAAGAGTGACTAGCTACAGGGTTTTTTAATTTATAGTGCCTGTGATTGCGCAATCGACCCCATTCAAATCGTCATCACGTAAAGGCATCCAGGGGAAGACGTAAGCAGTGTCCGTATACTCATAGGAATAACATTGGCTTTAAAACTGACTCCAGAACAGTGCCCAAAATTTCTGAAATCTGACTCCATGTCAGGGAAATTGCTGTAGAATGGGTTCTGTTCCACTTAGAGACAAAATTTCAACTCCTATAGAAACTATAGACTGTTTTCTATCCAATAATAATAATAATATGCATATTGTACGATCAAGAATTTTGTAGGAAGCCGTTTCAAAAATTACATGATTACCATAAATAGTGACAACAGCGCCCCCAGCTTTAACAGGTTAAGTATGCTCTCTCTAATTCTCTCTTTCTCTCTTTCTTTCGCTCTCTCGGAGGACCTGAGCCCTAGGCCCATGCCTCAGGACTACTTGGCATGATGACTCCTTGCTGTCCCCAGTCCACCTGGCCGTGCTGCTGCTCCAGTTTCAACTGTTCTGCCCGTGGCTATGGAACCCTGACCTGTTCACCGGACGTGCTACCTGTCCCAGACCTGCTGTTTTCAACTCTCTAGAGACCGCAGGAACGGTAGAGATACTTTTAATGATCGGCTATGAAAAGCCAACTGACATTTACTCCTGAGGTGCTGACTTGCTGCACCCTCGACAACTACTGTGATTATTATTATTTGACCCTGCTGGTCATTTATGAACATTTGAACATCTTGGCCATGTTCTGTTATAATCTCCACCCGGCACAGCCAGAAGAGGACTGGCCACCCCTCATAGCCTGGTTCCTCTCTAGCTTTCTTCCTAGGTTTTGGTCTTTCTAGGGAGTTTTTCCTAGCCACCGTGCTTCTACACCTGCATTGCTTGCTGTTTGGGGTTTTAGGCTGGGTTTCTGTACAGCACTTTGAGATATCAGCTGATGTAAGAAGGGCTATATAAATACATTTTATTTGATTTGATTTGAATGGAAAAGAAACTAGCGCTAGCTAGCTCAGTACCAGGCTAAGTCTCTAGCGACAAAAGTTATAACCATTGGGAAATTAAAAATAGAGCTGATTTTTTTGTGGTTGGGGGGGGGGTCTTGGATTCACAGACTTCTGAAAAAATGATGAATAATACATTCATGTTTTAAATCACTGAGACGACAGAAAGGCCTGCAGGTTTGTAGACATTAACAGTCATTACATATTACAGATCACTGCTAATTCCTTTCAGAAGAGCTAGCCTGCTTTTATCATGTTCAACAATGAAAAGTAATGAAATTAGTCCTTAAACGCCATCTATCTATTCAATGTATCTCTCTCTCCCCCCTCTCTCTCTCTGTCTCTGTCTCTGTCACTGTCTTTTCTCTCTCCTGCCATCCTTGTACAGGGTTCAGGGGGAAGGGTGAGGATAAGGGTCTTTGTTGAAGCCAACCTAAAATATATTATGCTAATTTTCATCAGTGAGGAGTGCAGGGGCACGGCATGCAAATTAGGTTTAATATCTTACCCAGTACGGTTATGAGCTCTGAAATACATTATAAATACATCTTGGGAGAGGGGAAGGAGGGAGAGTGTGGGGGGAAGGAGGGGGAGTGCGGGGAGGAAGGGGGGGGGGGGTGAGTGTGGGGGGGAGGAGGGTGAGTGTGGGGGGAAGGAGGGTGAGTGTGGGGGGAAGGAGGGGGAGTGTGGGGAGAAGGAGGGTGAGTGTGGGGGGAAGGAGGGGGAGTGTGGGGGGAAGGAGGGTGAGTGTGGGGGGAAGGAGGGTGAGTGTGGGGGAAAGGAGGGTGAGTGTGGGGGAAAGGAGGGTGAGTGTGGGGGAAAGGAGGGTGAGTGTGGGGAGGAAGGAGGGTGAGTGTGGGGATGAAGGAGGGGGAGTATGGGGGGAAGGAGGTGGAGTGTGGGGAGGAAGGAGGTGGAGTGTGGGGAGGAAAGAGGGGGTGTGTGTCTCTCTCTCTCTGTCTCTCTGGTATTTCTAGTAGATATGGGAGTTAATCAAGATCGAATTCTTTGTGGGTCTGTATAATCTGAGTTAAATATATTTCTCTAATATGGTTATACATTGGGCAGGAGGTTAGGAAGTGTACCTTCAAACTCAGTTTCTCTTTGCTTGACATCATGGGAAAATCAAAAGAAATCAGCCAAGACCTCCGAATAAAAATTGTAGACCTCCACAAGTCTGGTTCATCCTTGGGAGCAATTTCCAAACGCCTGAAGGTACCACGTTCATCTGTACAAACAATAGTACGCAATAGTACGCAAGTATAAACACCATGGGACCACGCAGCCGTCATACCGCTCAGGAAGGAGACACGTTTTGTCTCCTAGAGATGAACGTTACTTGGTGTGAAAAGTGCAAATCAATCCCAGAAAAATATCAAAGGACCTTGTGAAGATGCTGGAAGAAACAGGTACAAATGTATCTATATCCACAGTAAAATGAGTCCTATATCGACATAGCCTGAAAGGCCGCTCAGCAAGGAAGAAGCCGCTGCTCCAAAACCGCCATAAAAAAGCCAGACTATGCTTTGCAACTATCACGCCCTTGGTTCTTTATGGTGTTTAGGTCAAAGCGTGACTAGGGGTGTGTTCTTGTCATTGTATTTCTATGTTGGTGAGTTGTATGGTTCCCAATTAGAGGCAGCTGGTAATCGTTGCCTCTACATGGAGATCATATTTAGGTAGCCTTTTTCCCACCTGTGCTTTGTGGGATATTGTTTTGTGCACCGCTTTCACGTTTTCGTTGTTGGTTTATTGTTTTTGTTTGAAGTTTCACCGTCATAAAGATGTGGAACTCAAATCACGTTGCGCCGACCTTTTCTACGACCATGACAGCAACTGCAAATGGGGACAAAGATCGTACTTTGAAACAAAAATAGAACTGTTTGGTCATAATGACCATCGTTATGTTTGGAAGAGAAAGGGGGATGCTTGCAAGCCGAAGAACACCATTCCAACCGCGAAGCACAGGGGTGGCAGCATCATCTTGTGGGGGTGCTTTGCTGCAGGAGGGACTGGTCCACTTCACAAAATAGATGGCATCATGAGGACTAAAAATTATGTGGATATATTGAAGCAACATCTCAAGACATCAGTCATGAAGTTAAAGCTTGGTCGCAAATGGGTCTTCCAAATGGGTCTTCCCGGCCTCCCGGGTGGGGCAGTGGTCTAGGGCACTGCATCGCAGTGCTAGCTGCGCCACCAGAGTCTCTGGGTTTGTGCCCAGGCTGGGCTGGGTTCGCGCCCAGGCTCTGTCGCAGCCGGCCGCAACCGGGAGGTCCGTGGGGCGACGCACAATTGGCATAGCGTCGTCCGGGTTAGGGAGGGTTTGGCCGGTAGGGATATCCTTGTCTCAGTATGTAAAATGTAATAAAATGTATGCACTCTACTGTAAGTCGCTCTGGATAAGAGCGTCTGCTAAATGACTAAAATGTAAATGTAAATGTAAATGAACAATAACCCCAAGCATACTTCCAAAGTTGTGGCAAAATGGCTTAAGGACAACAAAGTCAAGGTATTGGAGTGGCCATCACAAAGTCCTAACCTCAATCCTATAGAAAATGTGTGGGCAGAACTAAACAAGCGTGTCCAAGCAAGGAGCCCTACAAACCTGATTCAGTTACACCAGCTTTGTCAGGAGAAATGGGCCAAAATTCACCCAACTTATTGTGGAAAGCTTCTGGAAGGCTACCCGAAACGTTTTACACAAGTTTAACAATATAAAGCAATGCTACCAAATACTAATTGAGTGTATGTAAACTTCTGACCCACTGGGAATGTGATGAAAGAAATAAAATCTGAAATAAATAGTTCTCTCTACTGTTATTCTGACATTTCACATTCTTAAAATAAAGTGGTGATCCTAACTGACCTAAGACAGGGAATTTTTACTTGGATTAAATGTCAGGAATTGTGAAAAACGGAGTTAAAATGTATTTGGCTAAGGTGTATGTAAACTTCTGACTTCAACTTGCATGTCACTCCCTTTGGTTCTTTCCCGAGGCGTTATTGATTCATGTCTGTATTCTACTCCTGTTTCTTCTTCTGTACCTTGTGTTATTTATTATTAAAAGTTGCTCTCTGAACTTGCTTCCCAACTCCCACCGTACACGTTGCAGTCTGTTTTCGTTTGTGAACAGAGCCCCAGGACCAGCTTGCTTAGTGGACTCTTCTCCAGGTTCATCTCTCTGCAGGTGTTGGCTTTGTTATGGAAGGTTTGGGAATCGCTTCCTTTTAGGTGGTTGTTGGATTTAACAGCTTTTCTGGATTTTGATAATTAGCGGTTATCGGCCTAATTCTGCTCTTTATGCATTATTTGGTGTTTTACGTTGTACACGGAGGATATTTTTGCAGAATTCTGCATGCAGAGTCTCAATTTGGTGTTTGTCCCATTTTGTGAAAT
This sequence comes from Salvelinus fontinalis, assembly GCF_029448725.1. NCBI lineage: Eukaryota > Metazoa > Chordata > Actinopteri > Salmoniformes > Salmonidae > Salvelinus > Salvelinus fontinalis. The sequence goes on from NC_074696.1 coordinate 4,323,233, forward strand.
CTTGGTTGGTGAGCGGACCCCAGACCTCACAACCATAAAGGGAAATGGGTTCTATAACTGATTCAAGTATTTTTAGCCAGATCCTAATTGCTATGTTGAATTTTATGTTCCTTTTGATGGCATAGAACGCCCTTCTTGCCTTGTCTCTCAGATCGTTCACAGCTTTGTGGAAGTTACCTGTGGTGCTGATGTTTAGTCCGAGGTATGTATAGTTTTTTGTGTGCTCTAGGACAACGGTGTCGAGATGGAATTTGTATTTGTGGTCCTGGTGACTGGACCTTTTTTGGAACACCATTATTTTTGTCTTTCTGAGATTTACTGTCAGGGCCCAGGTCTGTCAGGGCCCAGGTCTGGCAGGGCCCAGGTCTGGCAGGGCCCAGGTCTGTCGGGGCCCAGGTCTGTCGGGGCCCAGGTCTGTCGGGGCCCAGGTCTGTCGGGGCCCAGGTCTGTCGGGGCCCAGGTCTGTCGGGGCCCAGGTCTGTCAGGGCCCAGGTCTGTCAGGGCCCAGGTCTGTCAGGGCCCAGGTCTGTCAGGGCCCAGGTCTGTCAGGGCCCAGGTCTGTCAGGGCCCAGGTCTGTCAGGGCCCAGGTCTGTCAGGGCCCAGGTCTGACAGGGCCCAGGTCTGGCAGGGCCCAGGTCTGTCAGGGCCCAGGTCTGTCAGGGCCCAGGTCTGTCAGGGCCCAGGTCTGTCAGGGCCCAGGTCTGTCAGGGCCCAGGTCTGTCAGGGCCCAGGTCTGACAGGGCCCAGGTCTGTCAGGGCCCAGGTCTGTCAGGGCCCAGGTCTGTCAGGGCCCAGGTCTGTCAGGGCCCAGGTCTGTCAGGGCCCAGGTCTGTCAGGGCCCAGGTCTGTCAGGGCCCAGGTCTGACAGAATCTGTGCAGAAGATCTAGGTGCTGCTGTAGACCCTCCTTCCTTTCACCCCACCGGGATGAGACGTGACGGATGGGACTGTGTTGATTGACTACTTTGTATGACGTCAAATCAGATGAAAACGGTCTAAATCTCTATCGTGTCATAAATCACCCTCTGAGATACGGAGGAATATGTGTTCACTTTCTACAAAAAATCACTATTATCCTTCATCTAAGTGTCATTATATCTAATGTGCAACAAATGGCTCTGGCTGCAACCTTGGGGACAGGGGGGTAGGGATCCACTCAGAGAGACCGGCCTGTGAATCGTTTAACTCTTGCCATTAGAATGAACAAACCCTAGTTATGTGTAATTAACATGTAATGTTACCTTTATTTAGAAAGGTAACCATACTGAGATAATGGTCTCTATATTTAGACAGGGAATAATACAGAGAGCATGATCTCTTTATTTAGACTGGGAGCCATGATTTTGTTCCAAAATGATATTTGTCAGCTGTTCCCATAGGATAACCATTTTTGGTTCCGTGTAGAACCCTTTTGGGTACCATATAGATAACTCTACAGATAAAGACACACATTACATGATGAACTAGTTTAAATCTAGAACAGTTACATGATGAACCAGTTTAAAGAGAATCCAGAAGTTACAGGATGAACCAGTTTAAAGAGAATCCAGAACAGTTACATGATGAACCAGTTTAAAGAGAATCTAGAACAGTTACATGATGAACCAGTTTAAAGAGAATCCAGAACAGTTACATGATGAACCAGTTTAAAGAGAATCTAGAACAATTACATGATGAACCAGTTTAAATCCAGAACAGTTACATGATGAACCAGTTTAAAGAGAATCCAGAACAGTTACAGGATGAACCAGTTTAAATCCAGAACAGTTACAGGATGAACCAGTTGAAAACCAGAACAGTTACAGGATGAACCAGTTTAAATCCAGAACATTTACATGATGAACCAGTTTAAAGAGAATCCAGAACAGTTACATGATGAACCAGTTTAAATCCAGAACAGTTACAGGATGAACCAGTTTAAATCCAGAACAGTTACATGATGAACCAGTTTAAAGAGAATCTAGAACAGTTACATGATGAACCAGTTTAAAGAGAATCCAGAACAGTTACAGGATGAACCAGTTTAAAGAGAATCTAGAACAGTTACATGATGAACCAGTTTAAAAAGAATCTAGAACAGTTACATGATGAACCAGTTTAAAGAGAATCTAGAACAGTTACATGATGAACCAGTTTAAATCCAGAACAGTTACATGATGAACCAGTTTACATCCAGAACAGTTACATGATGAACCAGTTTAAAGAGAATCCAGAACAGTTACATGATGAACCAGTTTAAAGAGAATCCAGAACAGTTACATGATGAACCAGTTTAAAGAGAATCTAGAACAGTTACATGATGAACCAGTTTAAAGAGAATCTAGAACAGTTACAGGATGAACCAGTTTAAATCCAGAACAGTTACATGATGAACCAGTTTAAATCCAGAACAGTTACAGGATGAACCAGTTTAAAGAGAATCTAGAACAGTTACATGATGAACCAGTTTAAATCCAGAACAGTTACATGATGAACCAGTTTAAATCCAGAACAGTTACATGATGAACCAGTTTAAATCCAGAACAGTTACATGATGAACCAGTTTAAAGAGCATCTAGAACAGTTACATGATGAACCAGTTTAAAGAGCATCTAGAACAGTTACATGATGAACCAGTTTAAATCCAGAACAGTTACATGATGAACCAGTTTAAATCCAGAACAGTTACAGGATGAACCAGTTTAAAGAGAATCTAGAACAGTTACATGATGAACCAGTTTAAATCCAGAACAGTTACATGATGAACCAGTTTAAATCCAGAACAGTTACATGATGAACCAGTTTAAATCCAGAACAGTTACATGATGAACCAGTTTAAAGAGCATCTAGAACAGTTACATGATGAACCAGTTTAAATCCAGAACAGTTACATGATGAACCAGTTTAAATCCAGAATAGTTACAGGATGAACCAGTTTAAATCCAGAACAGTTACAGGATGAACCAGTTTAAAACCAGAACAGTTACATGATGATGTAACGGGCTTCCTCCTTCTCCTCATCCGAAGAGGAGTAGCATGGATTTGACCAAAATGCAGCGGGTTGTGAATACATAATGATTTAATAGACAAAACGGAAAAACACGACAAACACTTGAATAATTACAAAACAAATAAACGAATGTAGACAGACCTGGACACGAACTTACATACAACGTGAAGAACGCATGAACCAGGAAAACAGACTACAAAACGAACGAACTAACAAAAACCGGAACAGTCCTGTGTGGCGTAACATACAGACACTGACACAGGAGACAATCACCCACAAACAAACAGTGAGAACACCCTACCTTAATATGACTCTCAATTAGAGGAAAACGCAAAACACCTGCATCTAATCAAGAGCCATACCAGGCAACCCAAAACCAACATAGAAACAGAAAACATAGACTGCCCACCCAAAACTCTGACCGTTACATGATGAACCAGTTTAAAGAGAATCTAGAACAGTTACATGAGAACCAGTTTAAAGAGAATCCAGAACAGTTACATGATGAACCAGTTTAAAGAGCATCTAGAACAGTTACAGGATGAACCAGTTTAAATCCAGAACAGTTACATGATGAACCAGTTTAAAGAGAATCCAGAACAGTTACAGGATGATCCAGTTTAAAGAGAATCCAGAACAGTTACATGATGAACCAGTTTAAAGAGAATCCAGAACAGTTACATGATGAACCAGTTTAAATTCAGAACAGTTACATGATGAACCAGTTTAAATCCAGAACAGTTACATGATGAACCAGTTTAAAGAGAATCCAGAACAGTTACATGATGAACCAGTTTAAAACCAGAACAGTTACAGGATGAACCAGTTTAAAGAGAATCCAGAACAGTTACAGGATGAACCAGTTTAAATCCAGAACAGTTACAGGATGAACCAGTTTAAATCCAGAACAGTTACAGGATGAACCAGTTTAAATCCAGAACAGTTACAGGATGAACCAGTTTAAAGAGCCTTCAGAAGACACAGTAGTCTGGGATGCTGTAGGTCTGGACCACCAGAGTATGTATAATAATGTAACCTAAAGTGCATCCCAACATGGCACTATTTGTTCCCTAAGTTCTGCACTACTCTGGTCAAAAGTTGTGCAGGACTCTGTTGATAGGTAGTGCACTATAATTGGGAATAGGGTTCCATTTGGGACGCATTCCAAGTATCTTGTTAGTGTGTAACACTACTAAGAAAAGACTCATCTGTAATTAACTTTTTTTTACTTTTATTTTTGTATTTTTTTTGTTGTTGTTGCATTTGTACCATTGTGGTCCTTAGAATTGCTAACGTATGAAAGGTGTCGAGGGGAATTGGCCTTGTTAGAAGTCTGCTGACAGTCCCTGAATATAATTGGAGGCTTAAGGGCCGTGGTACTTCAGAGGAACTAAGACTTAACGAGCCCAGATGGAAAAGCACAGAGTCAACAGAAATGAGTCCAAAATGGCACCCTATTCCCAATGCGTTCTCTGGTCAAAAGTAGTGCCCTTTATATATTAGGAAATAGGGTTGCCTTTGGGATGAGTGTCATCTCAGATAAACTATTCTATTCCTTAGTCATAAATATTTAGTTTGGTCGTAAAATATGTGGAACTTTGAGAAACTGTGTGTAATCATAGTGTTCTTTATTCTATGATCTATTAAAATAATTATGGACCGTGTCTGGATTAAACCTTAAAACCTTAAAATCACAGATCATTATGGACCGTGTCTGGATTAAACCTTTAACCCTCCTGCTGTGTTCCGGTCGAGTTGGAACGATTTACAGGTTTTCTCTCTGAAAAAAGGTAGTTAATTTACTCAGATTGTCACCAGGTTCCATGACTTTGTCCACACAGGGCATCTGAAAACACAACATACATCTGGATGATTTTCATTACATTTTGGGTGTTTTATTTAACTTTTGTACACCTGTGGTGTTCCCGGTGACCGGTTATTAGAAATGAATAGGAGAGACTACAATTAGTGTAGAAAATTGAGTTCGGTCCCATTCATCAGATGGACACAGTTCCTCTCCCAGACCCCCACATGCATGTGCCTTTGAGCGCGCGCACACACACACACACACACACACACACACACACACACACACACACACACACACACACACACACACACACACACACACACACACACACACACACACACACACACACACACACACACACACACACACCTTCTTGGCTTCCATGGAAACCCCCACGGGAACCTTTCCCCAATAGAATCCTCCCCCACGGGATCCACACCTGTTGACATTCTCACAAACAATCGCAACATTGTTTCAATAATATATAGAACTTTTCTCCAGCTCTGGTATATAAAGCTTTTTTGAGGCCTTGTTCACGATTCATTCTGTGGCAGCACAATGACCAAACGATATACTGTATGTGAGGCTCTTGATCATATCTTTGATCATGACACTGGTGAGGAGGAGAGAGTCCTTGTTGAACTTTGACACAAAGTAGTCCTGTGATAAATAGCACAATATGTTTCATCTGAGTATTTGTTATAGTCAAAATAATCCATAAATTATGCTTTTTTTACTCAAAACGAGTTGTATGAGCTCAGGTCAATGAGGTCTACAGGCCAGAAATAACATATAGAAGTTCAAAACTTGTAATGTTCACAAGAACTTAAATGTACAATAATATCAAACACAACATTAGGTGATAATATATCTACTATTATGGATTTATAATCAGCTATATTTGGGGCGGTCCTTTTGGACCGGGAACACAGAATGAATTAACATGAAACCAACACAACAGCAGGGGTAAGATCCCATATCATTTTAGCTCATGATTGTTTGTCTTGTTTAATATCCCGAAAATGAATAACAAACAGCGCATCAAACAACATCTAGGGAAATGTCTTCAGACATGACAGTTTAGACATTAATCAATGGTCCAAAATGTGTATGACACGTGATTTAATTATGACATAACAATTGGAACTCTGGGTAACTGGGAACCGTGTTATGGAACCATGGAATATCCAAAAAGACAGTGTATTGTAGATTCTATGGTAACCCCAGACAATCTCACAGACAATCTCCTAGACAATCTCACGGACAATCTCCTAGACAATCTCCCAGACAGTCTCCTAGACAATCTCCCGGACAGTCTCCCGGACAGTCTCCCGGACAGTCTCCCAGACAATCTCCTAGACAATCTCACAGACAATCTCCTAGACAATCTCACAGACAATCTCCTGGACAGTCTCCCGGACAGTCTCCCGGACAGTCTCCCGGACAGTCTCCCAGACAATCTCCTAGACATATCTCCCAGACATATCTCCTAGACAATCTCCCAGACAGATCTCCCGGACAATCTCCTAGACAATCTCCCAGACAGTCTCCTAGACAATCTCCCAGACAATCTCCTAGACAATCTCCCAGACAATCTCCTAGACAATCTCCCAGACAGTCTCCTAGACATATCTCCCAGACATATCTCCCAGACATATCTCCCAGACAGATCTCCCAGACAGATCTCCCAGACAGATCTCCCAGACAGATCTCCCAGACAGATCTCCCAGACAACACAGATCACACCATTGGATATGTTCCATAAACTTCCATTCTCCCTTGTAAAGATCACATGTAGCGAAAAGGCTGTGGATTCTGGTAAATGGACCAGTGCAGATACCTCTTCTCTTCTGGTAAACGGACCAGTGTAGATATCTCTTCTCTTCTGGTGAACGGACCAGTGTAGATACCTCTTCTCTTCTGGTAAACGGACCAGTGTAGAGACCTCTTCTCTTCTGGTAAACGGACCAGTGTAGATATCTCTTCTCTTCTGGTAAACGGACCAGTGTAGAGACCTCTTCTCTTCTGGTAAACGGACCAGTGTAGATACCTCTTCTCTTCTGGTAAACGAACCAGTGTAGATATCTCATCTCTTCTGGTAAAATGACCAGTGTAGAGGTACACTCTTCTCTTCTGGTAAACGGACCAGTGTAGATATCTCTTATCGTCTGGTAAACGGACCAGTGTATATATCTCTTATCGTCTGGTAAACGGACCAGTGTAGATACCTCTTCTCTTCTGGTAAACGGACCAGTGTAGAGGTACACTCTTCTCTTCTGGTAAATTAACGATTGTAGAAGAAAGTCTAATGTCTTCCCAGGCGGTTTATCAGTGATTATTCGTAGAGGCCACTCACTCTCCTGGACTGTGTCCCAAATGGCACCCTATTCTCTGTATAATACACTACTTTTATAGTGCAGTATATAGGGACTATAATCTCATTTCAGGACGCCGCCTGGTCTCTGTTTCTTTCATGTAAAGTAAATTGAACAAGAATTCTTCCAGTCAGTTCATTACAGTAAGCTGTCGACGTCTTGTCAGTGACCCGCTGGTGGCCACCAGCCTCAGGCCAGCTCCTATTTAAAGGAAACCCAACAGTGAACCAAACCATTACATAATTTATGTCTGGTATTCTCACACGTTCTCTGTATATGAAATGTCCTGAGTTGCTCTAAAATGTGTGGGTGGTTGAGGGAAAAGAGAGAGATAAAAGAAGAACACAACAGGACTCAGAGAAAAAAACAGACATGGGGAGATACCACATTAAAGAGCATAGATAATGGAAGCAGCTGGAGAGAGAATAGAGAACGAGAGCAAGAGGAAGACAGATAGAACACTCATCTTCATCAGGCCATGGTTGCCATCCACCTTCATCAGTCCACGGTGCCATCCACCTGCATCAGCCCATGGTGCCATCTACCTTCATCAGTCCACGGTGCCATCCACCTTCATCAGTCCATGGTGCCATCTACCTTCATCAGTCCACGGTGCCATCCGACTTCATCAGTCCACGGTGCCAACCACCTTCATCAGTCCACGGTGCCATTCATCTTCATTAGTCCACAGTGCCATCCACTTTCATCAGTCCACGGTGCCATTCACCTTTATCAGCCCATGGTGCCATTCACATTCATCAGTCCACGGTGCCAAACACCTTCATCAGTCCACAGTGGCAACCACCTTCATCAACCCACGGTGCCAACCACCTTCATCAGTCCACGGTGCCATTCACCTTCATCAGTCCATGGTGCCATTCACCTTCATCAGTCCATGGTGCCATCCACCTTCATCAGTCCACGGTGCAATCCACCTTAATCAGTCCATGGTGCCATTCACCTTCATCAGTCCACGGTGCCATCCACCTTCATCAGTCCATGGTGCCATCTACCTTCATCAGTCCACGGTGCCATCTACCTTCATCAGTCCACGGTGCCATCTACCTTCATAAGTCCACGGTGCCATCTACCTTCATCAGTCCATGGTGCCATCTACCTTCATCAGTCCATGGTGCCATCTACCTTCATCAGTCCACGGTGCCATCTACCTTCATCAGTCCATGGTGCCATACACCTTCATCAGCCCATGGTGCCATTCACCTTCATCAGCACATGGTGCCATTCACCTTCATCGGTCCATGGTGCCATCCACCTTCATCAGTCCACGGTGCCATCCACCTTCATCAGCCCATGGTGCCATCTACCTTCATCAGTCCATGGTGCCATTCACCTTCATCAACCCATGGTGCCATTCACCTTCATCAGCCCATGGTGCCATTCACCTTCATCAGCACATGGTGCCATTCACCTTCATCGGTCCATGGTGCCATCCACCTTCATTAGTCCATGGTGTCATCCATCTTCATCAGTCCACGGTGCCATCCACCTTCATCAGTCCACGGTGCCATTCACCATCATCAGTCCACGGTGCCATTCACCTTCATCAGTCCACGGTGCCATCTACCTTCATCAGTCCACGGTGCCATCTACTTTCATCAGTCCACGGTGCCATTCACCATTATCAGTCCACGGTGCCATTCACCTTCATCAGTCCACGGTGCCATCTACCTTCATCAGTCCACGGTGCCATTCACCATCATCAGTCCACGGTGCCATTCACCTTCATCAGTCCACGGTGTCATCTACCTTCATTAGTCCATGGTGCCATCTACCTTCATCAGTCCACGGTGCCATTTACCTTCATCAGTCCACGGTGCCATCTACCATCATCAGTCCACGGTGCCATTCACCTTCATCAGTCCACGGTGCCATCTACCTTCATCAGTCCACGGTGCCATCCACCTTCATCAGTCCATGGTGCCATCTACCATCATCAGTCCATGGTGCCATTCACCTTCATCAGTCCACGGTGCCATCCACCTTCATCAGTCCATGGTGCCATTCATCTTCATTAGTCCACAGTGCCATCTACCTTCATCAGTCCACGGTGCCATCCACCTTCATCAGTCCACGGTGCCATCCACCTTCATCAGTCCATGGTGCCATTCACCATCATCAGTCAACGGTGCCATCCACATTCATCAGTCCATGGTGCCATCTACCTTCATCAGCCCATGGTGCCATTCACCTTCATCAGTCCATGGTGCCATTCACCTTCATCAGTCCATGGTGCCATTCACCTTCATCAGTCCACGGTGCCATCCACCTTCATCAGTCCACGGTGCCATCTACCATCATCAGTCCACGGTGCCATCTACCTTCATCAGTCCACGGTGCCATTTACCTTCATCAACCCATGGTGCCATCCATCTTCTGCCCCACCTGTCCCTACCACCCTTACCACTGCCTATACTTAAAGTGGTGAGACAGCATCCATCATACCAAGCATCTATCAAATTCACAATGGCTACTCCTGGGATTATTTTACTGCACTGCCCAGGATAGAAGGCTATGGGTGATGGTGGAGTAGAGTTAACACAATGATGGCGGAGTGGTAGAGTTAACACAGTGATGGTGGAGTGATGGTGGAGTGGTAGAGTTAACACAGTGATGGTGGAGTGGTAGAGTTTACACAGTGATGGTGGAGTGATGGTGGAGTGGTAGAGTTAACACAGTGATGGTGGAGTGGTAGAGTTAACACAGTGATGGTGGAGTGTTAGAGTTAACACAGTGATGGTGGAGTGGTAGAGTATACACAGTGATGGTGGAGTAGTAGAGTTAACACAGTGATGGTGGATTGGTAGAGTTAACACAGTGATGGTGGAGTGGTAGAGTTAACACAGTGATGGTGGAGTGGTAGAGTTAACACAGTGATGGTGGAGTGGTAGAGTTAACACAGTGATGGTGGAGTGGTAGAGTTAACACAGTGATGGTGGAGTGGTAGATTTAACACAGTGATGGTGGAGTGGTAGAGTTAACACAGTGATGGTGGAGTGGTAGAGTTAACACAGTGATGGTGGAGTGGTAGAGTTAACACAGTGATGGTGGAGTGGTTGAGTTAACACAGTGATGGTGGAGTGGTAGAGTTAACACAGTGATGGTGGAGTGGTAGAGTTAACACAGTGATGGTGGAGTGGTAGAGTTAACACAGTGATGGTGGAGTGGTAGAGTTAACACAGTGATGGTGGAGTGGTAGAGTTAACACAGTGATGGTGGAGTGGTAGAGTTAACACAGTGATGGTGGAGTGGTAGAGTTAACACAGTGATGGTGGAGTGGTAGAGTTAACACAGTGATGGTGGAGTGGTAGAGTTAACACAGTGATGGTGGAGTGGTAGAGTTAACACAGTGATGGTGGAGTGGTAGAGTTAACACAGTGATGGTGGAGTGGTAGAGTTAACACAGTGATGGTGGAGTGGTAGAGTTAACACAGTGATGGTGGAGTGGTAGAGTTAACACAGTGATGGTGGAGTGGTAGAGTTAACACAGTGATGGTGGAGTGGTAGAGTTCTATCTATCATCTATCTATCTATCTATCTCTCTCTCTCTCTCTCTCTCTCTCTCTCTCTCTCTCTCTATCTATCTATCTATCTATCTATCTATCTATCTATCTATCTATCTATCTATCTATCTATCTATCTATCTATCTATCTATCTATGTATCTATCTATGTATCTATCTATGTATCTATCTATCTATCTATCTATCTATCTATCTATCTATCTATCTATCTATCTATCTATCTATCTATCTATCTATCTATCTAGCTATCTATGTATCTATCTACTTCTCGCCCTCCCTTCTCTCCTTCCTGCTCTCCCTAGTAACAGATGTTTGAGCAGCTCCAAAGCACCTCTTGATTGTGTTGGTGATTTTTATCTCTCCCCATCTGCTGAAGATTTACAGTAAATATCTATTTTTACTGCTCGCGATGGGCCCCGATTTTACGCCAACGCGACTCTTCTCTCCTCGTAGCTTCCTCTCGCCGTCCCCCGCACGCAGCAGTCACCCGCAGAGCCATAACTAGGGGTCATTTCCAAAGCGCCGTGCGTGTCGGAGCGGAGCGTGGGTGTTCCTACGAGGACGTCATATCGTTAAATGCAGGATCACACATTTGTTCATAAAACAGTGCTAATTGTAGATTTGCTCATCTGTAAATACTGATGGCTTTATTAGGGGTCCTGTTTTACAGTATGTAGGATTCCTCATGGTCATGATGGGGGGGGGGGGATCTGCAGTATATAGTATATAGTATTCTTCATGGCCATGATGGGGGGATATACAGTATATAGTATATAGTATTCTTCATGGTCATGATGGGGGTGGGGGGGGGATATACAGTATATAGTATTCTTCATGGTCATGATGGGGGGGGTATACAGTATATAGTATATAGTATATAGTATTCTTCATGGCCATGATGGGGGGGGGGGGTATACAGTATATAGTATATAGTATTCTTCATGGTCATGATGGGGGGGGGATCTACAGTATATAGTATATAGTATTCTTCATGGGCATGATGGGAGGGGATCCACAGTATATAGTATATAGTATATAGTATTCTTCATCGTAATGATGAGGGGGTCTACAGTATATAGTATATAGTATTCTTCATGCTCATGATGGGAGGGGATCTACAGCATATAGTATATAGTATATAGTATTCTTCATGGTAATGATGAGGGGGTCTACAGTATATAGTATATAGTATATAGTATTCTTCATGGCCATGGTGAGGGGATCTACAGTATATAGTATATAGTATTCTTCATGTTCATGATGGGAGGGGATCTACAGCATATAGTATATAGTATATAGTATTCTTCATGCTCATGATGAGGGGGTCTACAGTATATAGTATATAGTATTCTTCATGCTCATGATGGGAGGGGATCTACAGCATATAGTATATAGTATATAGTATTCTTCATGGTAATGATGAGGGGGTCTACAGTATATAGTATATAGTATATAGTATTCTTCATTGTCATGATGGGAGGGGATCTACAGTATATAGTATATAGTATTCTTCATGCTCATGATGGGAGGGGATATACAGTATATAGTATATAGTATATAGTATTCTTCATGGTAATGATGAGGGGATCTACAGTATATAGTATATAGTATTCTTCATCAATCAATCAAGTTTATTTTATATAGCCCTTCGTACATCAGCTAATGTCTCGAAGTGCTGTACAGAGACCCAGCCTAAAACCCCAAACAGCTAGAATGCAGGTGTAGAAGCACGGTGGCTAGGAAAAACTCCCTAGAAAGGCCAAAACCTAGGAAGAAACCTAGAGAGGAACCAGGCTATGAGGGGTGGCCAGTCCTCTTCTGGCTGTGCCGGGTGGAGATTATAACAGAACTATGCCAAGATGTTCAAAAATGTTCATAAGTGACAAGCATGGTCAAATAATAATCATGAATAATATTCAGTTGGCTTTTCATAGCCGATCATTAAGAGTTGAAAAACAACAGGTCTGGGACAGGTGGCGGTTCCATAACCGCAGGCAGTACAGCAGCAAGGCCAGGTGGACTGGGGACAGCAAGGAGCCACCACGCCCGGCAGTCCCGACGTATGGTCCCAGGGCTCAGGTTCTCAGAGAGAGAAAGGAAGAGAGAACGAGAGAATTAGAGAAAGCATACTTAAATTCACACAGGACACTGGATAAGACAGGAGAAGTGCTCCAGGTATAACCAACTGACCCTAGCCCCCCGACACAAACTACTGCAGCATAAATACTGGAGGCTGAGACAGGAGCGGTCAGGAGACACTGTGGCCCCATCCGAAGATACCCCCGGACAGGGCCAAATAGGAAGGATATAACCCCACCCACTTTGCCAAAGCACAGCCCCCGCACCACTGGAGGGATACCTTCAACCACCAACTTTTAATCCTGAGACAAGGCCGAGTATAGCCCACAAAGATCTCCACCACGGCACAACCCAAGGGGGGGGCCCCAACCCAGACAGGAAGATCACATCAGTAACTCAACACACTCAAGTGACGCACCCCTCCCAGATCCCCTCCCATCATGTTCATGATGGGGGGGGGTCTACAGTATATAGTATATAGTATATAGTATTCTTCATGGTCATGATGGAAGGGGATCCACAGTATATAGTATATAGTATATAGTATTCTTCATGGTCATGATGGGGGGGGTCTACAGTATATAGTATATAGTATATAGTATTCTTCATGGTCATGATGGGGGGGAGTCTACAGTATATAGTATATAGTATATAGTATTCTTCATGGTCATGATGGGGGGGGGACTACAGTATATAGTATATAGTATTCTTCATGGTCATGATGGGGGGGGTCTACAGTATATAGTATATAGTATATAGTATTCTTCATGGTCATGATGGGGGGGGGTCTACAGTATATAGTATATAGTATTCTTCATGGTCATGATGGGGGGGGGTCTACAGTATATAGTATATAGTATTCTTCATGGTCATGATGGGGGGGGGTCTACAGTATATAGTATTCTTCATGGTCATGATGGGGGGGGGTCTACAGTATATAGTATATAGTATATAGTATTCTTCATGGTCATGATGGGGGGGGTCTACAGTATATAGTATATAGTCTATAGTATTCTTCATGGTCATGATGGGGGGGGGGGTCTACAGTATATAGTATATAGTATATAGTATTCTTCATGGTCATGATGGGGGTGGGATCTACAGTATATAGTATATAGTATTCTTCATGGTCATGATGGGGGGGGGGGTCTACAGTATATAGTATATAGTATATAGTATTCTACATGGTCATGATGGGGGGGGGGATCTACAGTATATAGTATATAGTATTCTTCATGGTCATGATGGGGGGGGGGATCTACAGTATATAGTATATAGTATTCTTCATGGTAATGATGGGGGGGGATCTACAGTATATAGTATATAGTATATAGTATTCTTCATGGTAACAATGAGTTTGGATCTACAGTATATAGTATATAGTATTCTTCATGGTCATGATGGGGGGGTCTACAGTATATAGTATATAGTATTCTTCATGGTCATGATGGGGGGGGGGATCTACAGTATATAGTATATAGTATTCTTCATGGTCATGATGGGGGGGTCTACAGTATATAGTATATAGTATATAGTATTCTTCATGGTCATGATGGGGGGTTCTACAGTGTATAGTATATAGTATTCTTCATGGTCATGATGGGGGGGGGGATCTACAGTATATAGTATATAGTATTCTTCATAGTCATGATGGGGGGGATATACAGTATATAGTATATAGTATATAGTATTCTTCATAGTCATGATGGGGGGATATACAGTATATAGTATATAGTATTCTTCATGGTCATGATGGGGGGATATACAGTATATAGTATATATTATTCTTCATGGCCATGATGAGGGGGATCTACAGTATATAGTATATAGTATTCTTCATGGTCATGGTGGGGGGGTATATAGTATATAGTATTATTCATGGTAATGATGGGGGGGGGGGATCTACAGTATATAGTATTCTTCATGGTCGTGATGAGGGGGGGGGGATCTACAGTATATAGTATATAGTATTCTTCATGGCCATGATGGGGGGGGGGGGGGGGAATCTACAGTATATAGTATTCTTCATGGTCATGATGGGGGGGGGGGTCTACAGTATATAGTATATAGTATATAGTATTCTTCATGGCCATGATGGGGGGGGGGGTCTACAGTATATAGTATATAGTATATAGTATTCTTCATGGTCATGATGGGGGGGGGGGTCTACAGTATATAGTATATAGTATATAGTATTCTTCATGGTCATGATGAGAGGGGATCTACAGTATATAGTATATAGTATTCTTCATGCTCATGATGGGGGGGTCTACAGTACATAGTATATAGTATATAATATTCTTCATGGTCATGATGGGGGGGGGGGTCTACAGTATATAGTATATAGTATTCTTCATGCTCATGATGGGAGGGGATCTACAGTATATAGTATATAGTATATAGTATTCTTCATGGTCATGATGGAGGGGGTTCTACAGTATATAGTATATAGTATATAGTATTCTTCATGGTCATGATGAGAGGGGATCTACAGTATATAGTTTATAGTATTCTTCATGCTCATGATGGGGGGGATCTACAGTATATAGTATATAGTATTCCTCATGGTCATGATGAGAGGGATCTACAGAATATAATATATAGTATATAATATTCTTCATGGTAACGATGGGAGGGGATCTACAGTATATAGTATATATTATATAGTATTCTTCATGGTAACAATGAGTTTGGTTCTACAGTATATAGTATATAGTATTCTTCATGGTCATGATGGGAGGGGATCTACAGTATATAGTATATAGTATATAGTATTCTTCATGGTCTTGATAGGAGGTGATCTACAGTATATAGTATATAGTTTTCTTCATGGTAACAATGAGTTTGGTTCTACAGTATATAGTATATAGTATTCTTCATGTTCATGATTGGAGGGGATCTACAGTATATAGTATATAGTATTCTTCATGGCCATGATGGGGGGGGGGGGGGAATCTACAGTATATAGTATTCTTCATGGTCATGATGGGGGGGGGGGTCTACAGTATATAGTATATAGTATATAGTATTCTTCATGTTCATGATTGGAGGGGATCTACAGTATATAGTATATAATATTCTTCATTGTCATGATCCACAGTATATATAGGGGATCCACAGGAGGGGATCCACAGTATATATATATATATGTATATGTATATATGTATATATATATATATATATATATATATATATATATATATATACTACCTTACTATATACTACCATACTGTATACTACCATACTGTAAATCAAATCAAATCAAATGTATTTATAAAGCCCTTCGTACATCAGTTGATGTCTTAAAGTGCTGTACAGAAACCCAGCCTAAAACCCCAGACAGCAAAAAAAAACTCCCTCGAAAGGCCAAAACCTAGGAAGAAACCTAGAGAGGAACCAGGCTATGAGGGGTGGCCAGTCCTCTTCTGGCTGTGCCGGGTGGAGATTATAACAGAACATGGCCAAGATGTTCAAATGTTCATAAATGACCAGCATGGTCAAATAATAATAATCCCATACTGTATAATCCCATACTGTACACTCCCATACAGTTTGCTCCCATACTGCATTCTCCTATACTGTATACTCCCATACTGCATTCTCCCATACTGTATACTCCCATACTGCATTCTCCCATACTGTATACTCCCATACTGTATACTCCCATACTGCATTCTCCTATACTGTATACTCCCATACTGCATTCTCCCATACTGCATTCTCCCATACTGCATTCTCCCATACTGCAATCTCCCATACTGCATTCTCCCATACTGTATTCCACCATACTGTATTCTCCCATACTGCATACTCCCATA